>NC_143549.1:61485000-61610000 GCF_054136105.1 Typopeltis vanoorti | reverse complement strand
ATATATGCATGACAAATTTTGATTGTTAAAAATATTATTATTATTTTCAAACCTGCATGGAGTCAAAAGACATATTATTTACAAAAAACGAATGTACAAAGTTTGGTATGCCGAATTTTAGTAGTACTAAAAATGGAATAAGAATGTCTTTAATTGTATATATATAAATACAGCGTATAATAATAAATTATGATAGTGATATAAAATTATTATTATTATTATTATTATTATTATTATTATATGCATGCACCTCCGTCTGCAGAATGTATAACAGTAGAAAGTTCAAAATCTTGATGCTTGGTACAATAGACAGTATAAACAGAAGAGGACTGCCAAGTCAAGAATAGGCTGATGATCTTAAGGAGTTATGCGGAAAGAGTTTGAAGGATTTTGAATTATTTGGCAATGAACAGAGAGGAATGGCAAGGAATGGTGACATAGGCACTAGGCCAATGGGCACTGATGATGATAACTTCCATTCAGATGCTACTTGTCGAAAGAGAGTGGTAGATGGTGTTATTCTTTCAAATCTATGATATATCTTTCAAAATATTCATTGAAGAAGCACTCAAAGTGTATGCTGGCAGCTTTTTCCATTCCCACATTACAAACCGTGAAAAGAACCTGGACTTCACATCTTTCCTCACTATCCTTGCTCAGCTCTGCGATGATCCCAAGTTCCCCTTTCCCCATTTACTATGAGCTGCAAAATTTCCCCTGTAGCTATACATTCTTACTAACGTCTGTGTTACAATCGTATCTCCTCTGCTCTTTCTTCTATCTCTCAAATCTTGATGACCATACTCCTCCTTCAGTCTGTCTTCATACGCAAAATTTCATAGGTCCGATATGAATTTGGTTAGGTCGTTCTGGACTATTTTCACTTTCCTTTCTCCATTGAACTTAAGTGACCATATCTGAGCTCAATAGTCGATATAATCTTACTAGGAAATAGGAAATCCTGTAAAGTGCTTACAAAGCTCCATTCATCCCTGAGCTAAAGTCTCCTAGAGTCTATACTCTAGGAGACTTTAACTCAGGTAAATCCATCACTCTTTGGACTCAGTAAAATCTAAATATAAATTCTTCGTAGATTGTGATTAAATGTTTACATCCATAACTAGTGCGAATGTACAGAATTTATGAAGGTTATACAGAGTTCTCATGTTTGTTTGTTTTTACTTTATAAATATGCATTACTTTATTATTTTTTATGCATATTCCTCAATCAATGTCTTTCTTTCACAACAGACGACGAGTTAAGTTATAAAAATTAATCTCTAGATATGCCTTTACTGTGGTCTATATATTCAGTGTTCTGGGAGTTGGAAAGTTTCTGGAAGTTGGAAGTTTACGTATTTCTTTAATATTTTAAAAGGAAAATTTTGTCCACATAACCTTATTTATGCCTTATTAATTTTTATGGCTATGTTTGCCTATTTTTCTTTAGACGAATCCTTTGTAAAATGTCATTATCTTAATACTCCATTTTTTAAGGCATTATTTGAGTAAAAAGCCCATGGCATTATAAAATTAATAGCATGGAAAACTTTCTAGAAATAATATTTATTTATACCTTTCTCCAGAAAAACTTAATATTCCCCTTCACAGTAAGTGCTGCCATTTAGAAATTCTAAAATAAATAAATAAGTAATTCGAACAAAAGCACATTGTGAATTTAGTATCTCCTCGTTACAATATTCTTTTTGTTTTTCTGTAAAATATTTTACGTGTTACAAGTAACAAAATTGTCAGAAAAGAAGCTCTAAGGCTACTCGGGAAAAAACTACATATGCGGTGGGGGAGAGGAAGGAAGGGAAATCAATTCTTTATTAGAAACATATCATTATGGATAAGCTTCTCTTGGAATTTCTCAAACTAAAAGAAAATGTATTTCCTACAGTCACTTGGTCATCCATATAGAGCCCAATATCTATGAGCTCTCATGCTATGAATAAACTACCATTGCACGAAAAGAGAGAGACATAACATTGAAGATGTTCGGAATGGATACATTCATTGTATGCATCCGATGAAATACTAAATTAATACATTTATGGCTTTCGCATTTTAATTTGTTTATTAACTGATGATCGTACTATGTTTTATTTGAAAATATCACTAAGAAATTACTTCGTGTGCCTTGTGTAATTATTTATTAATTTTTTATGCTTCTTGGACTTTAATCGGAATATGCTTTTCGTTTATGAAATTAAATCTATCATGAGCTGTACCTGCAAAAACTCCTTGGTTTATTGTTTAAGGTGGATGTTCCAAATAAATCCAAATTCCAAATAAATCTTTTATTTTGCATGAAATTATGCAACGAGGTTTGTGGTCATCCGTTGTCTAAAAATCTTTTGTAATTGTTTAAAAGTATATATATTTTTGTCATGAACATTACCAACTACAAAAACATAAAGAGATCCTTAAGGTGAGTGTCTCAATGGCTGGCTATTACTGTAATGTAATGCTGTTAATGCAAACAATTCAGTCCTCGTATGTGAGGAAAAATGTTACAACAAACGATACCAAGAGATACCATGGTTGAATTAATGCAGAAGTCATATATTTATTTATTTATTTATTTATTGGCTTCTGCAATTACTTCAATCACTTCTGGATCTGGCTCACACTGATGAATCCTCAGTAAAGATGGAAATCAGCCTGGCCCTTCCCACAATGCGTAGCATTATACACATCCGAAAGGATATGCTTTGCATCAAAATAAGGCAATCGATGCGAGGTCATCAGCTTTACAAGCCATATAAGTAGCCTGGTTGTGAATATACTTCAACCGCAACCATTGATTGTTCCAACTTGATTAAACAAGAATATAATTATTGGCAAGTTTAATTTAATTTATAACCAAGTGAGAGGAGAGCAATTAGACTGATAAATGACCCATCTCTTACCAACCTACTCCTCTCACTCTCACATAGGCGTTCAGTCTCTGTAATTTGTATATTCTACAAATATTTACATGGAAAATGCTCATCTGAAACAACATCAATAATTCCCCCACTTTGTACTGAGCCCATTGGAACACGTACAGCTGCTACCCAACATCCTTTCACAGGACACCTTGAAACTCACAGAACAAGTTTCTTTTCCTCCTCCTTCATCCCCGTTACTGCTGTACTGTAGAACAGACTTCCCCTGATGTATTTCCCAAGGAATACATACAGGCTTTCAAATCAAATGTAAACAAGTTTTTCCTTTCCCAACCCACTATCCTATAGTACCACTAAGGTCAACCTATAGTACCACTAAGGTACTATAGGTTGACCAGCCAACCTCTCGTATATGGGTCCAGCATAAAAATTTTTTAAAAAAAAGTGAAAAAACTTTTTTTCTAATCTTTGTGTTCCGTAAGAGATTTTTTTTTCCAAAATCGATCCAAGAATAAAGATACTTGCAAACTCCACTAAACACAAATTTTGCACTGCATGGTCTGATCACATGCACGCACACGAGCGCCCCCCACACACAAAGTTAAGTTAATAGGTAAAAGCATTATCATGGAGAAGTCCCCATCCATGGATTCACTGAAGTACCCTCTCTGATACCATGAGGAGACGTTTCAAAACCTTAAAAATAAATATTTAAACTATACGTATCGTTTTGTACAGATTTTTCTATACTTCACTGAGTCTCAAATATTACGAGATACAGGGCGTTGATCAGTTCCAAATGCTCTTGCGCTTCTCAAGTGAGAAGTTCATGAAGCAAACCTTCTTACCAACTGTTGAGAAAACGTCAGCATCACTAGAAAAACAGATTATCCAAGATTCAGTCAGTCGGTATTCATTTTTCATAAGAGCTTATATTTCATGTTATTCTTAATTTTCTAATTAAGAATATTAATTAGAAAATTAAGACTTAATTTTTTAATTTTTACTTAATTTTTTTTTCAAATTAATTTGTTGAAATTTTAATACACACACACATGAACTTTTTCATCTTCTCTGAATAAGAATTCCTCATATTATCAGTGTAGGTCCAGCCGTAAAACATGAAAGCCATTTTGTGAATATAAACTGTATTTTTATTCTCTGGATCTGGTATTTTCATCAACCATGTGAGACTTCTGCCTTGCTAACTGAAGGGCTCAAGTGGCCTTAAAAAAGGCCATGCCACGTTTTTTTGGAACAGAGTTCCCAACTTACATAATCCTATCCTTACCACAGTACCAGTATGCCATGAGGTTACAACCTTTGATAGGGGGAAAGTCATAAAAATCAAAGGGTAAGGATTATATATTTTATCTATGAGTGCGCATATAATAATTCTACACTTGATAGATAGATTCTACTGAAATTTAGTAATCAGAATCATTACTAAAATTTGCTGAGCTATGGAATCCTCTCAATATTCCTTCGCTCGAGCCATTTTAGTATCAAAATTATATGCTACAAAGCGAATAAATTTTTAGCTCATGTGTTGTGCAGCACATGAGCCAAAACTGGCTCTAAATTAAATTTATGTAATAATGAGTGATGTAATACAAAAGAATGCTATTGCAAAATGCATGTTTTTTTTTTCTCTTTGAACATTACCATGTTTGATTTTTATTTTATTTTTCCTAATTTTAGAAA
Organism: Typopeltis vanoorti; assembly: GCF_054136105.1. Lineage (NCBI taxonomy): Eukaryota > Metazoa > Arthropoda > Arachnida > Uropygi > Thelyphonidae > Typopeltis > Typopeltis vanoorti. The sequence goes on along the minus strand of NC_143549.1, from coordinate 61,605,402 downwards.
TCAACTTCTCAGCTTCACAGAATGAATATCTTCAGTTCAGCAGGAAACTAGATCCACCGTTTAATCTTCTTGAAGATCGACATATCTATGAAGAGCAAGTGGGAGATTAAGTCTTTTAATTCCGTCTGGAAGCTGCCAGTTTACATTCAAAACACGCCTGATGACGCATCGACACAAATGAGTTAGCTTGGAAGGACTCAAGAATCGTTCTTTCAAAAAAGAAGTCCATTTAAGTGTTCTATCAAGTACATTCATTGGAGATAAATCCCAATTCGGCCTTTTGTATTGCCAGAAATCATCAAAAGAACGATTAATCACCTTTTTTAAAGTGGCAACATCTAGCTGACGAGTAACCCGGAGAAGATAATGAACACACAAGATCCGACTTCGAAAAAAGTACCTCTGCTCCTCTTCAGGATCATTACCTTCACTGAGTATGAGCAATTCCATACATTTCAAAATATGATAACAACAGTAGTTTCGTATGCTCATTGAGTCACGTCTAAATCTCGCAGGATTTAGCTTACACCCCAACCTCAATAACAGTAATAGTAGATGGGGTCTACGTGGTGCAAAACTGAACAAGTAGAAACCAGGCATGCGCTCAGAGATTATGTCTAGAAATCGTTGATCAAAACTAAACTTCAGCCTGTTTGCATTGGCAACACGATGAAAATAGGATACAGGCGACTCCTGTACGGCCCGATTTTTAGGTAAATCCTTACCAGGCCATGCCCATAATGGGTGGATTTCAACTGGATACACCAGCTCCTGGTTTACGATGCCTTGAAAGCAGTCACAGTGATACAAACACAATAGAATTTCCTTTACGAGTCTCATGTTATCGATGTTCTTCCAAAAGGACACTTTAGCCAGAGTGTAAACCAAATCTTCACATTCGAAATCTTCGTATTCCATATGAAGCTGTTTCTTCCATTGGTAATATAGATCGATAACAGTTCGAAGGTTTTGTTCATCTACCTGTTTTGTTGACTGTTTGTCTTCTTTAGGAGATGCTAGAAGAGTAGCAACAGCTGAACCAATTTTATCATTTAAATCACTAGATGAGGTGCGGCCTTTTGGCCGAGCCATTCTGTGCTTAAGCACATAGGTAAGTTCTGCATTTGCATTTGAGGAAGTTTATTGTTTTATTACTAGCTCACTATTGCGTATCAATTATAGTTTTCTCAACAATGGTATTATGCGTTTATTCTCCAATGCCTACTTTTCTTTCTTAATGGAAAGGTGTGAATTCATAGCCCAGCGCTTATGGTTACGTACGATATAAGTGTAAAAAAGTCCAACAATTTAATATGAAAATAAAAATTACCTTAAGATTTAGGCTGACATTTACGCTCGGAACTGTTCATTTATTTACTGATGATGCAAAGTTGGGTAGAGCAATAGTGAATCCACGCGATGTCAAAATTTTGCAGGATGATTTGGATAGATTAGCAGACCGGGCTGAGGAGAATGGGTGTCAGTGTAATGCGGCAAAGTGTAATTTTATGCATTTTGGGATGAAAAGATTAGCAGCAGTATACCACATTGGTGGAACTGTACTCTAGAAAATGGATGAAGCCAGAGATTTGGGAGTGTAGGTGGAATAGGGGGTTGATGTTTAGGAGGCACATAGCAAAAGTGACTAAATCAGCTCATCAAATCACTTGGTAAGTGAAGAATACTTTGCCGAGCAGAGACAAGCAGGTTACTGTTTTACCTCTTTATCGAGCCTTGATAAGACCCCATCTTGACCACTGCCCAGATCTAGGTGCCAGAGATTCTTCTTGATGAGGAGGAGGTAGAAAGGATCCAGAGTGACTTGGCGAGTGACCAAGATGGTAGCTGGTCTATGGAGTGAACCTTACGAGAACCTTACTACCTATCAACCAATTTCTGTAACCCACAGAAATTGGTTCATAGGTGGAAAAGGGGTGATATGATTGAGACATTCAAATTACTGAAGGGTTTTTACAAGATTAATCCAGAAGAAATTTTTCAGAACAGGTCTGGTGGTGGGAGAACTAGGGGCCATCCATGGAAATTGAGCAAGAGTGTAGTTAGCAAGGATGTTAGAACTAGGGTTTTTACTTGGAGAGTGGTGAGTGAGTGGAATAAGCTGCCAGAGCCTGTTGTAGGTGCAATGACTGTAAATGAGTTCAAAGCAAAGTATGATAGATACTGTGCGAATGATGAATAGCTGTTCTTGACATGATGTTTAGGGCATCCCTCGATGAGTCTGTAGTATCCTTGGAGTTGCCCGTAATAATAATAATAATAATAATATTATTATTATTATTATAAATTTCCAGAAGCTTCGGTCAGTTAAAGATCATATGGAAGTGGCAGGGTTTTTTCCTCTGGAAATTCGGTTTTATCCGCAAAACATGCAAATCAGCTAGAAGAACACACGCAATTTGCAGATATAATACGCAGGCTTGATAACTTTAGTTGTTTCAGCCGCAAATCCAAAACAAACAAACATCAACTAAAACAACGCTTTTGACACTACTTTCAAAATGGAAGAAAGGCTTTTAGGAAATTCTTTCAGTTCGATTCCGAATTAGTCCATCTCTGATTTCATTAAGTAATTACCTAGGCAAGGATTTTACTTTCATAAAATAATTCGTAATACCATACTCAGAAGAACTGACAAAAGAATACACACACACTATTCAGCAGTAGGAACTTGAGATAGCAGCAGTTGCCTGTCATATCTACGATGTGTGTGTGTGTGTGGCTATTAAATAACGAGACTGATTGCAAAAATGTGGTTTATTATTACAACTGTACAACTTAATTGTTATCGCCTTCATCATACTCCCTTCCTCGATCTATACACCGTTGCGTACGGATTTTCCATTGTTGAAAACAGTGCTGCAAGTCATCAGTTTTTATCTGCTTCAGTAGCGCTGCCGTTTTCTCCTTTACCTCATCCACTGACTGAAAATGGGTGCCCTTCACTGTGGATTTTAACTTTGGAAAAAGATAAAAGTCGAATGGAGCTAAGTTCGGTGAGTAAAGTGGATGGTCCAACACTGGATCTCCTTATCAGACAAATATTCTTTTACAGACAGTGCACTGTGATTTGGAGAGTTGTGCTGATGGAGAATCCAAGCGTCGTTCTCCACAGATCGGGTCTCTTCTTTCTCACTCGTTCTCTCATCTTGGCCAGAACCTCAAGGTAATAATGATGGCTAACTCTTTGACCCTCTGGTACCCATTCAATCATTACCACCCCATTGATATATATAAAATGATCAGCATTGCCTTCAGTTTTGACTTGTTCATACTTGCTTTTTCATACTCGGTGATGTGGGTTTTCCAGTGCATCGATTGTCTTTTTATTTCTGGATCGTACTGGAAAATGCACGTCTCATCACATGTGATGATCTTCTCCTGCAAGCCTGGCTCCGCTGTCAGCTGTTCCATGATGGATGAGGTAAAGTAAAAAACGTCGGAGCTACTGAAACAGATAACACCTGATGACTTGCAGCACTGCTTCCAACAATGGAAAATTCGTATGCAACGGTGTATAGATCGAGGAAGGGAGTATGATGTTGGAGTGTGATGAAGGCGATAACAATTAAGTTGTACAATTGTAATAATAAACCACATTTTTGCAACCAGTCTCGTTAAAGATTTATTTTTAATCGAATATTTACTCGAAATAATCATTTACAGAGTTCCATTTGCGTTTGCCAGCGTCCAAACCACTGAAAAATCAATTTCTGACAAGACTGAGAGTGTAGTAAATGCGAAGGCAAGGTTCAATAAACTTTGTGAGATATTAAGGACCTCCCACGATACATTTTTTGCTTCCATGAAGGTCTAATGATGAAAAGTAAGATTGTATATTCAGAGTTATTGGTAACACTCACCTCATCCTTGTTTTTTCTTTCCCAAGAAACGTTTCCCTAAGCTTAATGTGCTGTCCATGACTGAAATACCATCAACCAAATATTAGTTTTAAATTTTTTTAAAGTATATAAAGACCAAATATGAATAGTTTAAATGGACACATGAAACAAAAAGTACGGTGCCTAGAAAAAGAAAAATTTGGTTTGAATACTTCAGTTTTACAATGAACGTTTCAAATAATCTCCAACACTAGTTATAACGGTAACTTTACCGCTATATTCTTATAAAAAACAAGAACGTTAACATTATATTTTCCTTACTTGGATAGAATTGTAGTATGCAAGAGCGTCCGCATTTAAAATTTCTCCTTCCAGAATTATTATTTTATTTTTTTATTTTTTTGCGTTTCACGCAGTGAAGTTTCCTGTTCCTGATGCTAGTTCTTCATGTGTTGTATTTACTTGGGACTTGTATGCCTGCATTTTCTAGACTGGTTTTCATAAATTAAGATACAAAGAGAAAAATCACGATAATTTTTTATACAATTCGGAGAAAAGCAGCATGATATGAGATGTGAAAGAAACACCTACTTAAAATTGTAAACAAATACTTTAATTCTATAATAAATCGATACATGAAGACAAACGATCAAAAACAAGAGGTCAAAGTATCTCAGTAAGGAATTTGGTCACCTCTCTCTCTCTCTCTCTCTCTCTCTCTCTCTCTCTCTCTCTCTCTCTCTCTCTCACAGCACTACAGCTCTCGCAACGATGTTCCATTCCACTTTATAATGGTGTTTGTTCGGGAGCTTAGTTGGTAACAAGAACCATTGCTCCAGCAAAGCTCTCCTAATACCCTCAAGGTTTTGGGGAAAGGGGAGGAGGGATTGAGAGCAGCAACACGTCTATCTAGAGCATCCCAGACATGCTCAATAAGATTAAGATTAGGATACCTGGCTGGCCAGTCCATGCGTACAAGATGCCTCCCCAACCATCACACTACCTCTACCATAATAATTGTCCATTCACGGACATTCACGCCTGTTATCGCTTTGTAGAGCAAATTGGGATTCGTCTGTTAACAATACCGAATCCTATTGGTCTTGGGTCCAGCTGACATGAAGCCTGGCCCATTTCGAACGTTCTTTCCTGTGCAGTCGGGATAAGGGAACTCAGACTAATGGTTGACTAGCATACGAACCAACTATTTTAAGCCTTCTGCGCACACTAGAAGCAGATACCAATGTTCCTGTAGCCGACGCTAGGTCACATCTTACCTGATTCGAGAAAGCACTCCTGTTTCGTAGAACAGCTAATCTGAGATATCGATCAACTACTGCGGTTGTAGCAGTAGCCTTCATTCACTGTATCCCCCAGGATGCCGTTTGTGACTTGGAATCAGGGCTGAATTTGCACTTTTTCCGCGGCATAGAGTGCTCTGACCCCCCCCCCCCCTCACTGTTTAGGCCATTAAATTGGCTCTACTTTTTCGGGACCCCCAGCTAGAGCCTCGTGCGCCAGTGCACAAGTACGGCTCTGATTGGAATTAATTCCACAGTCTGAACCGAGGAACGACTCGAATGCATCTACTAGCTACTTCCACCTGACTTTGGCCGGCTTCTAGTCTTACGATGGCTCATCACCTGAATTCATCGGTTAAATGATGAGTTTTTGCAGCAATATCCAAGAGTTTTGCTATCACGAAATGTCTAATTCTCACTTCACACAGGAAAAGGAAAATCATTCGCAACGTCCTTTCCGTAGCTGATTTGCGTATACTGCTTAAGACACTCATTTGTATATGATAATCAGCCTCAGCCTCGCTTTTTACACAGTGTATCTAATTTTCAAAGTCCGCCCACCCCCGAATCATCGCGAATTTTCTCTTTGTTCCTAAATTTACGAAAACCAGTGTATTGAGGCAATTTAAACAAATACGGTGATACTAAAAATCTTTAAAAATGCGGTTAATAGGGAATCAGTTTTAGTGTAAAATTTTACAAAATAATTATTCCGTTCCAGCTAGATGGAATTTAATGAAATTTCTCATTTAAAATAATTACTCAAGAAATTTCAGTTCATATGTTTAGTAGCAGGGCCGACTCTAGAATTTTTGTCACCCTATGCAATCCATTACTTGCTGCCCCAACACCAACCTCAAATTAACTTTTGGAATTTTGAAAACCTTTATGTTCAACATTAGCTTCATGACCATTAATTTTAAATATAGTACCATTAATAGTAATGAACTAATAAAGTGATTAGAATACTGCATATTCATAAAATAAACCATCGACTTCATCAACTGACAATTAAATGAAATGTAGTAATAATTTATTACTTAAATATACTGAACGATCTTCACTTGTACAATGGTGAACTGTTGAGTTACACTTAACTATAGAATGTACACGTTATAGTTTTAGCACTATTTTCACATTATTTTAATTAGAATTTATATTGTTTTTAGTGTCTACTGATTAAAAATACATTTTTCTTGCTTTCATATTTGCAAAATCAAAAATTAGGTCTGCATAGTCTAATTTCTGACCGATTTCATGTTCAATTGAAATCATGGCAAGACCTTCCAATCTAGTTTCGGCCATTGTTGAGCGTAAGTTTTAATAAGATTCAGTTTTGAGAAACTACGCTCACCACTTGCAACCGTCACAGGCAATGTCAGTAATATTCTTAGGGTGACAGCGACATTCGGAGCAAAGTTATTTTCAATAATAAAACGAAAAACTTCAATTGGCGCGTATTTTCTGGTACTAATTTGGACACTACTTTCAGTTCATCACATAGCTCAATTGCATCGATGTCTCTATTTTCTTCATGTGTTAAAACGGCTTCTAGGTTTTTACAATTGTCTAAGAGCTCATTTGTCGTCTCAGATTTTAATTTAGAGATGTTATGTAAAAATAAAAAATGTGAACTGTGATGTTCCAAGTGCTCGAACCTTTCTTCAATAGAATTAGTTCAACATCAATAATAAAAAAGAAAACCTCAACTTTGAATTTTGTTTGGGGATCTAAAATAGGTTCATCTCTTGCTTCATAATCATGCTGCTTTTTCCGCTGACGCAATCTGGTACTTTCGAATGTTGGTTTCAAATCAGCATCAGCATCGACTTTCTCAGCTAATGTTGTAGCATCGACAAGAAAATTTTGAAATGATTTATCATTTCTGAGACTCTTAAGACTTTTGAGAACATTACCCACTGTTGTTATGGCGCTAGACAATTCCATCTTTATGCTTTGCAACAGTTTACTTGCAACATTAATTTCATTTAAAACATAGTGTCATATAACCAGACAACATAAAAATTTAAAGTCTCTAAGTTTTAGAGCAAGGGTTTTAGCTTCGTGTCTCGCCATTTTGTCTACTGACTCATCATCAGCAATTTCTATCAGTGCATAATAAAACTCCTCAATATAGTCTTAAAGGACGAATAGCGTCGATTCTAGATTCACCAGCGAGTTGTACTTAATGGCTTGGGCATTAGGGTTGTAATATGTGTCTTAAGGATTCCCCAACTCAGCGTTGACGCTGAGAAAAATACATACAATTTCTGAACCGTTTCAAAAAATGAAATCCCTTCTCTAGATGACATTGCGGCATCATTGACCACCAAGTTGAAAGAACGAGAACAGCAAGGGATATAAAAAGCTCTTGGGTTCAAGTCCCTAATGCGTTGTTGAACTCCTGAATGCTTTCCTTTCATGTTTGATCCATTGTCATAACCCTGGCCACGCATGTTTGTGATTGGAATATTCATGTCTGATAATTTTCTTACGATACATTCGGTTAACGCTTAGCCTGTAGTGGCTTCTATAGGAATGAAACCAAGAAAATGTTCATGAATGTTGATATCAGTTGCATCCGTATTAACAAATCTTACAATTAATGTTAATTGTTCAATGTGGCTTACATCGGGAGTACAGTCTGCAACTATGCTGTAATATTTAGCTTTCTCAACCATAGAAATTAATTGTTTTTTATGGTTCCAGAGAGGAGAACAATCAATCCATTTTGAATATTTTCCCCAAGATAATGTTGAGCCGAACCACAAGCTACTCTCATTAAATGTTCAGACATAGCACTGTCAAATCTGGCAATCAGTTCAGCAAGCTGTAAAAAATTTCCATTATTAGGGTCATATAAATTATCAGACGTTCCACGAAATGGTAAGCATTGTTGACCCAAGAACTGGACAACAGCAATTAGGCGTTCTATTATGCTCCTCCAGTGCCGAATTTCGGAATTTAATAACTTTTGCTGTATTGAATCAATTGTCTGTTCTAATTTAAGCCTGGACGATAATTCAATCCACTTTTTATGGGACTCCAAATGGTTTTTGGATTTCTCGTGTTCATTAAGATACACATATAAATGACCTCAATCATTATACCCATCAGTAGTGAATGACATTATATTACTGAAAAACAACTTACAGCAGAAACAAAATACAGAATCTTTTTCTTTTGAATACACTAACCATGATCGATTAATATGTTCTCCATTGCTTAGTTCCCTGGCGTAAAAATTTAATGAAAATTTCCTACCATTAGAGCTGCGCGGAAAAATGAAATCACTGTTTGGTTTCTCAGGCGGGCCCTTTTTTTACCATTTCCAGCCTTTCGGCTTAAAGAAGGATTCCATCTAGCTGGATCAGTGTACCTATCAAGTTCATCACTTAAATCTCTAGATTCGGAAATTGTCATATCAGTCTCATTTTTCGAGATTCCTTGCAATGTCTATGTTTCTGGGATCCGAGTTAGAAGTACTTGCCATGAGCTCAGAATCATTGGTTGTGGTACATTTACTTATTTCCTCCTGCCCTACATCAGCTGATTCAGTTTTTAGATATTTAAGTAAAGTCCCGCTATGTTTTTGAATATCACGTTCTTTTTCAGTTTCCGATATTCTGCAACTGATAGTTTTTTCTTTTATCGGACATTGTAATCTATTTTAAAAAAAAAAAATCAGCTAACGCCTTTTTATTCCCGTATACGGGAGTAGGCGAGGCCAGTTAGCCCTATCTATCTATTTGAATATTAAAATTGTTTTAAACCCTACAATAAAATATTATTATTAGTATGGTATTATTTAGTAATTAATGGTGGTTGAAACACTGTACTAACTACTAATTTACATAAAACTAAAAAAAAAAAAATCTTATCACTGTAACAGTCACTAACACTGAGCAAAATCAACTTTCCTTAATACACACCCAAAAACAAGTGAAACGTTCTGGAGATTACAATATCGACGGCCGTTACTCTAAGAGAGGGACTCAGTGAAAATTTCAATTACTTCGTATATGACCCGTTTTCTAGTAACGTGTCTTGCCTTAGGCAGTAATTCATATAATCGGATTAAGTTCCAAGTTCCCGTGTTTAGTTCACAATGTATGCATACCCAATACTATGAATTATCATCATTAATACAACTAACAACTACAAATTTTTACAAATATATTACACAAAATAGTGGCACACAACAGTAGGTAATATTTGAACATTTATTCTGATGAACAAAATTGGCCTTGGGAATGGCAGATTATGTTAACCTCTGAATGAGATACTATGATATTATAATTCTTCTCATTCAAAATTTAACACCAGCTATCAGTGGGAAATTCAATTCATAGTAAGTTAACAAGCACAAGATGGAAATATAATATCGCATAATGAACTTTTAAATGCAGTTTTATTGCAGACTCCATTGTTGCGTGTGCAAGGAATAGAGAGGAGAGACGAGAGGGAAAGAGAGTAAGCGAAGAATGACTCACATAGCTTCGATTATAGTTCGCCCACCGTTTGTAGGTCCCTGCTTAGCGTCTTTCCAAGAATAGTCGATTCATGCTGAAGGTCGATTTATACCGAAGAGCATTACGCGAGTATCATTGGTCGACGGATTGTCGGAAATAGAAACAGCATCATGGGCATAAGTCACTGGTCAACTTATTATAAAAACTGCGATCTTACTCAATATTATTATATAAATAAATAATAAATCAGCTAACGCCTTTTTATTCCCGTATATACGGGAGTAGGCGAGGCCATTTAGCCCTATCTAACTTTTGGAGACTGAGTGGGCAGTTCAATCTCCACTGGTACCCAATCAGAGACAGATGGCCCAAAGTTATCACTAATTAAGCGGTACGCAGTGAAGAGAGACGGCTCAAATGTGCCGCCATCTCGTGGTCCCTAACCCTAACACAATATATTTAATGTCTGAAATAATGTGGGTTCTACGGTCGATTTTCTTGAGTTTACAGGACGAAAAACCCGAGTTTCCGGGAGGAAAAACCTGGTTGCCCGTGCCAGAGATCGACTAACTCAGGAACCGGTCGAAAAAAGGGTTAGAAAAATTTCCTCTAGTCGCCGACTAGACTCGAAATGAAGTCTTCCTTCGTGCGGACAAGCGCGGTGGTGTGCAAACGCCACATCCACTGAGCTACACAGGCTTGGTTATTATTATTATTATTATTATTATTATTATTATTATTATTATTATTATTATTATTATTATTATTATTATTATTATTATTATTATTATTATTATTATTATTATTATTATTATTTATTCCACATCTTCATTTTATTCACTTTCATTTTAGCCGCTCCCCCCAAAATTGTCGCCCCGTGGAAATGCACGCGTTGCACCGTCGGTAGAGTCGGCCCTGATTGCGGCAATTTAAACAAATACGGTGATACTAAAAATCTTTAAAAATGCGGTTAATAGGGGATCAGTTTTAGTGTAAAATTTTACAAAATAAGAATTCCGTTCCAGCTAGATGGAATTTAATGAAATTTCTCATTTAAAATATAATTACTCAAGAAATTTCAGTTCATATTTTTAGTAGCTAATTAATAATAACTTAAATAAAAGAGCCAATAGGCTTCACTTCGGCGATGTAACATTATTTAAATTACTCACTGACAAGACCTCAATAAAGGTCGAAACTGGTCTGGGTAGTGAACTTCCACCATAATGTATAACATCATACATCTCCTAGGAGATGTGTTTTACATTATGGGAAATACTAAGAATAGTGATCAAAACTTTATCCACCTTTGCTACGAGTTGCCCTAGTGTTGAACTACGTGCTTTAGCTTGCGCTACAATCCGCCGAAACTTTTATTATAGTTTGCTATATTCGGCATGAAAGTCTTTGATTCCGATCTTTGAGTATCTTATTCGGCTTTGAAATAATGTGGGATTTAATATCCCTTAATTTAAATAATTAATAATAAAATATTTTGCAATGATGTTACAAATAACTGTCTACAGTATTTTAGCCAAGAGCATAAATTGTTAGACATTATTAAAAATAGGTGTGTTTTCAATGGCATTCCTGCCTGGTGACGTAATTGATTATATAAAAAAAATGAACCTAGAGCAGTTATTTTATTTTATTTATTCTTTTACATATCATGTTATTATTTATTGAAATGCGTTGTTTTTATTATCATTCGTAACTTGTATTATGTTTCGAGTAAATAGCATAATCAATATTAATAGCGATACTAAATGACGAAATTTGTGTGTTTGGAAGCCAGATTCTGGTACTAAAATGTTCCCCAATCCGATTCAAACCAAAATTTAGGTGACTCGACAAATCTTAGTATGGAATTCTAAATATCAAACTTTATTAAATTCTAACCAAGGGATGGAGGAAGTTATTATTATTATTATTATTATTGTTATTATAAAAACCTCCATGGAGTCAGAGACTCATCGTGGTCTCTGATTACCTTGCACTTTTCCAAATGCTTTGCATTATTATTATTTTAAACTGGAAATGATCGAATTTAAACGAAAACTAAAGTCTGGACAAATGTTCGTAAGATTCTCTATATTTTTATTTTTTATTAAAAGTATAAAAAACCGCATGTTTTACTAAAAGTTCGTCAGCCAGAGTGTAATATTTATGTAATTTTCAGTGAAAAAACAAACGAATCGGGAGATATTTAGGAACTTTACAAATCTTAACTAAAAATTAATGTTTCATATTAGCCTTTTTTTAGTTACGCTTTCAGAAAACTAAATACATTCACCTGAAAGCAGTCATTTCTTTTATACCATCTTCATTATTAATTACAAATAACAAATGGCAGCTTGCCACCTAATTCACTTTTTTATTTTGTATCTGACTCCTAATCATTTGTAGTTTCTTTCCGAGTACTCACGAACGCCATCTATTTATATCTTGCAACCAACAAGGACCTTCAAACGCTAATTTTAAATATAAATTCGAGCGCATGCTCAAGATACTATGACGCAGTTAACAAAAAATATCACAAATTGCATTGTATTCGGTAAAACCATTTAAATTCGAGAAACTAACTATTCAAGCAGTACTTCACGATGAATCATAGAATTTCTAACGTACATGCGTATCAATCTAATAAGCGGTAAGTTTAATTTTAACATTCGCGCATGCCAATTGATGCGTGCTCTTCTTTGCTTGCAGTTATCAGACAGGCTTACCGACGTTCATTACCAATCACAGGAATGCACAAAATCGCACTGTCATATCGCTACGTAATTAACAGATTTTTGTCTTGCGAGGCTATTCCGTCGTGCGCAATATATTTGTTTATCTTTGCAGTTAATGTTAAGATTAGCTTTCAGCAACGAGAGAACTATTTTGAGGCAGCGGTGAGTAGCGAAAATTTCGGATTATTTGGCTACTAGCAAAATTTTTGCTCGGGTTTACTGAAACATAGTGTTTTGGTGTTGTTCCAATAACTTATTTTTTATCAACAAGTTATTGTTGATAAAAACTCTTAAAAATCAACAATATTATCTATCCTTATGGTTATTTCCAATGAAGCTAATGTAACTTCCTTTTTAGCCAATTGTGTCGATTACTTGATATAATTGCTCTAAAAATCGCATCTTTCTTTCTCCCCTAACCGTAATTATTACAATAATTTATATTTATAATTAATATTATAATATTAATGTTATTTTAATATTTATTTTTTATATCTTTATATCTTAAATATAATTATTATAATAACAGTATGTTATTATAATAATTATAATAACATACTGTATTTAGATAATTATCTAAATACAGTATGTATTATAATATATCGGATTATTTAAGTCTGTTTACACAAGCATGGCTTTTGTTTTCATTACGACTGTTTATTGTGTGTGTGTGTGTGTGTGGAGGTGGGAGGGAGTAACATAACTTTTCTCTGTGTCTTGTAAGTTTGTTTCTTCTCTTTTGGTTTTTCCTGGCGACGTTTATTAGTGAACTCAGCTAGTTTCATCTTCTCAGTAGCAGTCAGTGTTGTGCCATTGGTTTCAGCGGAGGAAAATCTAGAGTGCTGTCTGTGGTGGGACACTTCTTGTCCATGTCATAAGAATGGAGGGGGGGGGGTCTTGTGACTGGTTCATTGGTATCCTCACATTACTTCTGCGTGTGTGTAATACAGACAAAAGATGGCTTTTTTTAACGTAGTCTACAAGGAATGTTGCTGTGTTTTAGGATATGTTTAGTTTCAGTCAAGTTCCTGCATTTTGTTCGTGAAAATTCTACGCCTAGATAGGCGCAAGTGCCACACCTAAAAACGTGTCTTCTGAACTCTACAGAGCTGATGATCACGAAACTGGGGACAGGGATTGCTCCCCACTTCTAAAATATACAATGAATGATTTCGTCACCATTTCTTATATACTCTGACCTGTCCATTTTGACTATTCTTAGAGACCGCTGATCATAAGTGGAGCGATTTTCACTCCAGCACAGTCAAATACCTTCAGTTATTTATTTACGATTGCTAGATCTTTTACAAACAATGCGATATCCCCCCCCCCCCATAAGGAGTGAGTTCATAAATAGTCTTTGATTCTATTATGCTACACTTAAAGCTTAGCAATCCTTTTTCAATTTCTGATTCTACTTTGAAGCCAAGAGTTCTCCCAATGGGCAGAAGTGGCTCCAAACTGTTATAAAACAGGAGATTCTGTAAACCGCTAAATAAAAAACAAGAAAGGTAAAAAAAGAAAAAAAAAAGGAATACAATCCTTTGTTAAGGATAATTCCGAGACGATTAGCAAAAGAAAACCAACTGGTAAGAAAACCTGCCAGCGAAATAAAGGGGGGGGGGAGAGACTGCTGAGAGACAGGGCTTGTCTTGCCTCTTATCTCTGCCAAATGTTTCCCAACAGCAGAAACGTTCTGCAAGAGGCGGCAGACCACTGTCAGGTTCAGTACGAGAAAAGGTCGGTTAGAAAGCAAACCAACGATCTTTCCTGAGGCAGGACTGAATTGACTGACCCATGAATCCGTGGCTGAAATTCTTATCGGTAACAGTTAATAAGAGGTCAGGAACTATACCCAGCGCTCAGCCTAGCCACATGTCAAAGATAAAGCTTTAATCGACGATTCACCCTTGTCATTCTAAATGGCCCGCCTCAAACCCAAAAGTTTTTGGGATTTGCGGAGGGCGTTAGCTGAAACGTGCTCACTAAACGTTAGCTAAGATAGATGTTAGAAATATAACGACATTGTGGAGTTACCTTTAAACGATGCCACACTTTAGGATATAGGGCAGGGGTGAAGAGCGACAATTTGCTGAAGGTATATCAAGAGCAATGCTACTTCACAGAGGAATGAAAATATTGTTTAAAAAAGTGTTGAGATGGATTGAATTTTGGACTAAATTTGAATTAGTCGTAATTAGGGATCGTCTTAATTTATGTGGCCCCTCTTAGGGATGGGAATCGGGAAAAATATCACAGGCGAGGGTAAAATGTTAGAAATATTGCTACGTCATAAAAGAACATTTTGATTATTCGACCTATGAACAACATTTTAACATACCTTAGCATAAGCAGATCCACTGTTTTAGACGGTCTGGTTGACCGAAGATATATATATATATATATATATATATATATATATATATATATATATATACTAGGGGATCCCCCCCCCTGTGACGCCTACGGCGCCCAACCCCCCGAGTTCCGGACTGGTAGGCTGGTTCTCCTTGAATTCTGATGACTCGAATTTAAGACTCGAAAGGGATTTCAACCCTCCCCCGTTGCCTACGGCGCCCAATCCCCCGAGTTCCGGACTAGTAGGCCGGTTCTTCTTGAATTCTGATGACTCGAATTTTGAATACTCGACACTCAGGGGTAGCCCCTGAGTTTCAAAAAGTTTCAAATAACTTGACAAAAAACGTGACACAAAAACGTTACAAAAAAAGTCTTATCATTTTATATTATAGGGTAGATATATGGTCTGCGCAGTTAGCCGAGTGGGGTTTTTTTCCCTCCTGCAAGCAGGCAAACTGGCTCCGTGAACACACGCTTCTACAGACATAGGATACCTCCAGGAATAAGGAGTAACCAACCTATTCCGTAGGATTCGGCTCCGAATGCCTACATCGAACATAAAAAGTGTAGTTCGCGTGAGCGTAAATCAGGATCAGGATGATGTGTGTGTGTGTGTGTGTGTGTGTGTGCGCGCACACACACACACACATATTGAATACATTCATTAACGTAAAGATAAGGGAAGCCATTGCTTTTTCACTGCTACTATGCCAAAGCGTGGTTGATAGGAGAAATAAAATGAAAACTGATTGGAACTACGGCGAGGGAACAAAGGCATCGAGAGGAGACTACTAAGTTTATTTATTCACTGCGCGTTTTTTTTTTTTTTTTCTGATTTGTCTGTGGAGAATCCGCCCAGGAATTCTAATCGAGGTTTTTCCAGCCGAAAGGACCTTGTTACAATCGTGTACTTCAATTGCGGATTCATATGTGTGTGTGAGAGGGAGAGAGAGAGAGAGAGCAATGAACAGCGTGATTCAAACTGCCATTGCTTTTTCTCGGAGAAAAACAATGCATTTGATGCATCAATGTACTTGATTTTTTTTAATATTAAAGGTGATTTTTCTTTTCGTAAAATGTACTTTGAGAAATCGCAATTCAGGATTAATTCCAAAATAAATGCAGTAATATTACATTTATTTAAACCAATTTAAACAATATCAAGCAATTAAATAAACAGGAATAAGAATTTATTTGTTTTATGAATTTTGCAGACGACTTATCACCAACGGTCTTTTCCTAAAGGGTGCTACTAATTAGGATTACTGTGTTGAAGCACCGAAGAACCACGGGGAATGTGTTATTGTCAATCATCATTGTTATAAGCCACGGCATACGAAAGAAATATTGCAATGTGGAATGTGAAGAAAATGATCCATGTTGACATCCCTCTCCAATGGCTCAAGCATCGGATAGCAATGATAAGTCACTAAAAATTTCGCATTTAAGACAAAACATTTGCTCGGCTGTTAAAGTGCTTTTACTGTCCACGTTAAATGAATCACAATATGATAAACAGATTGACGAACAAAACATCCGAACTGTTGTGAATTTATATAAAAGATGGAAAGCCGAAGCGTGTGGAAAATTTGTGGACTACGAATTTGAACAATTTATTTATTCCCCCGCTAAATTGTGCTTCTGGAAGAACATTAATAACTTGAGTTTATTGAGAGAAATTCTCATATGTTTGTACAACTGTGATGGCTTTCAAGCCATCTTTAGACAGGAACTCTCCTATCCCGGTAAGATAGACCCGTTGTGGGCATGGTTTAGACAAGATGAACTTAATTCTAGAACAGTGCCGGAGTCTCCCGTATCCTATTTTAATCGTGCTGCCAATGCAAACAGGTTGATTTTTGGCCACGGAGAAAGGTTTATCGACGTCATCTCTCACGGTCTTCCCGAATTACTGAAGTGCAACATCGTGGCTTTTAGGCCTAACCTAACAATATTATTGCTAAGACTCGGCGGCACCTTGAATTCAAAGAGCTTCAAGAGTAACTGGGAAACTGTTGAAAGTCGTATTTGTTACCTCATTTTGTTCTGCCTAGAAGAAATCATACTCAGGGAAGATCGGACGCCTCAAGACA
This sequence comes from Typopeltis vanoorti, assembly GCF_054136105.1. Classification (NCBI taxonomy): domain Eukaryota; kingdom Metazoa; phylum Arthropoda; class Arachnida; order Uropygi; family Thelyphonidae; genus Typopeltis; species Typopeltis vanoorti. Next base: position 61,588,583 of record NC_143549.1, on the reverse strand, counting down.
AAGAGATTTCCCATTTCCGAGACAGAGCTAGGTGCGTTCAATTTCTTCTTTGCGTGACCCCTCAACTCACAGCTGGAACTTTACAAAGCGTCATTGATGAAAAGTTCATTGGATGGTGGACGACAAGCAGACCCGCGTGGGATTTTTCTGTCATGAGCGTTCTTGATAGAACCGAAAACTGGATCCCTCTGTTGAAGCAACGATGTCTGAATCCATCAGAACTAACCCATCTGTGTAAGTGCGTCATTAGACGTACCCTATACGAAAACTGGAACCTTCCAGATGGTATCCAGAGACTTGATCTCCCTTGGAGGGCTCGCAGATACCTCGATCTTTTGAAAGACCAGTTGTGAGTTCGAGTCCACCTTCAGCAGGGCCAATAATGCAAAACTGACAAGTACAGTTGCAAAAGAGTTGATTCTTGTATTTCCAAATGCTGTTAACTTTCCATTTTCAATGCTAAATTGTACTATACATCAAAGTGAGTCTAGTCTTAATAAATAAATGAAATATTCCTTGTTCTTTCTGGTGCAGTGATTTATTTACGCTTTTTGCTACAGATTTCTTACAAATTTTTCTATATATTACAAATTTATGCTTGTTTCAGACAGAGGTATATGTACGATATTTTTAAAGGGTTTACCAATATTTATTTTGTTTTCTATTAGAAATAAAAATGCAACTTATATATACTTGTAAATTTCTTTGAATATTTGAAACAGGTTAGCTAAAATACTAAAAAAAAAAAAACATAAAATATACCTTTAAATTATTCATATTAAAGTATTATTATTTTAAATTATTTAATTAATAATTATTAATTAAATAATTAATTAATTGAAATAAAAAAATAATAATCATTTAATATGAATAATTTAAAGGTATATTTTGTTTTTTTCAGAATTTTAGGAAATGAGCTAACCTATTTCAAATATTCAAAGAAAATGAATAATTATTAAGGGTGGCGTCCAACTCGTTACATCTTTCTTAAGTAACAGAAAGTTCAGAATTAAAATAGAAGGAATCAGATCCACCGAAAGAAAAATTACGGCCGGTGTTCCCCAAGGATCCCTACTATCTCCTCTACTCTTCTCCATATACATGGAAGACTTCCCCAACTTATCACCAACCATCACTGCACTCTATGCCGATGACACAGTCATCATGGCTAGATCCCTCAGACCAAAACTCGCAACCAAGAAACTTCAAATCGCAGCCAACACCCTAGAAAGCTGGTACAGCAAATGGCGAATAGCAATGAATCCAACAAAAAAGTACTGCAGTATTATTCAGCAGAAGGAAAACAGAACCTGAAGACAACATTCAAATGTTTGGAAAAATAATCCCCTGGCAGAAGACAGCAAAATACCTAGGAGTACACCTGGACAGGAAATTAAATTTAAAGACGCACACCGACTACATCATCACAAAGGTCAACCAGACCATAGCACAGATGTACCCTCTCCTAAACAGGAAAGGCTTCCTAAACCAAAATAACAAAATCCTCATATACAAGACAGTAATAAGACCCCAATTAATCTACGCCTCACCAGCCTAGGGACACGACAGAAAGAAACATTAAAAAATTGCGAACAACTCAGAACAAGTGTCTCAGGATGGCACTAAACGCACCCTGGTTTGTCAGAAAACGCTCAACTTCATCGCGATATTAAACTACCAAGCATCAAGACATTCATGAAAACCGTCGCAGAAAAATTCTTCGCCATAACAAAAAACCACAAGAACCAATTACTAAGACAGTAATTGGTTCTAGCATCAAACTACAGCCCAACAGACCACTTCAAACACAGAAGACCAAAAGCCGCCTTAAAATGAAAACCACTAAAAAAGCCCACCAAGAGCGGGCATAATACCCACCCAGCTGCCTCAAGTAAAATAGAGATAAAGGGATAAAGAACCAAAGGCTCACTACATCTACCACAGAAGTTAACAGTTAACAGTAACAATAATTATTAAATTGAAAGGAAAGATGGCGGCTCGCTTGTTAGTGTTGTGATTACGATAAGACGATTTCAGTTTTGATTCCAGGTAGCTATCGCGGATTAGGAGTTAAGATTAGGATCAGCTGAGTCGTATAAAGCCCAGAGAATGCAATATCCTTTAGTTTGACCAATAATGTCTTGAGTTTTGGTTAAGATTTGGTAAGTAATTTTGTTCGGAAAACTTTTAACTGCAAAATTTTGCTACCTATGCTGGTAGATCGATTTTATCTACGGGATATTTACATTGGGCTCTAGGACCCATTTCTCAAAGTTTATTCTGACAGAGTTATTACCTCCTATCAGACATGTCAAAACCCCTCAATGAAAGCACATTCGAAGAAGTTTACAGAGAATTTCTAAGATTAGGAAAACTATTGAGCGACAACTGGCTAGGGAAAGTAAAGCTGTTAAATACATTCTTCCCCCTACAGCAGTCACAGAGGATAGGATGGATGCTTTAATGATGGAAGTATGTTGACTTAAACAGAATTAAGACCCTCCACGAATATAGAAGATGCTGCATCGATAGATAATACTCCGCAGTTTTTGGAAACCAACACAGAATTCCAAATGGTCAAAAAGAAAGGAAAATCTCCTCTACTGCAGATACACCCAAAACAGCAGAGATAGAATGAACTTAAAGAAAGGGTACCCTCCAGTCATCCTAAGGGCCAAGGAGCACTGGACGTCCGTTGCATCCGCACTGAAATCTTCAGATATCACCTTCATGAAAGCCACAAACACAGAAGAAGGAATACGCATACAACCTAAAACGTCATCAGACTACAGAAAAATAACCAAACTTCTAGACAACAACAACAACCTGCCATACCACACTTTTGCACTCAACAGTGAGAAAAATTTAAAAGTAGTATTAAGGGGAGTTACTGAAACATTACAAATAGAAGACCTCACTGCAGACCTCCAATTTAAGGGATATAGCCCAATGAAAGTCAGCTGAAGGCGGAGAGCTGATAAAACATCCTATCCTCTAATTCTGGTGGAAATAAACAAAGACCAAAAACACATATACAATCTCCAAACCATCTGTGATCTAGTCATAAAAGTTGAGGCATTGAAACATAAATTAACTACAACCCATTGTTATAGATACCAGAAGATTGGGCACGCACAATGATGCTGCAAGGCTGAATTTCGTTGCGTGAAATGTGGTGGCAAACACGCACCAAATGAATGCTATAAACCCCTCACACTTCCAGCAAAGTGTGCAAAGTGTGCAAACTGCGGAGGACCACACCCTGCAAACTATAGCGGCTGTATAGCATTTCTCCCAAACCAAAAAATACAACTCAAAACCAGTAAACCTCTTCAAGAATGCACGTCCTCCTATCAAACCGTAGTCTCCACAAAGGATTGAAGATCGCATGCTGAAGTTACAAGATCAACCTTCCAAAAAGATCCAAAACCAAATCAGTCACAGCAAACCAACAAACCTATCCTACTGAACATAACAAGCCACTTAGGTGAAATGCTTGCTGAACTCCGACAAACCAACCCAACTCAAGAAGCCAAGGATATCATCTTAAGGCACACACAATCACTCTTTATGGAAATTCTTAATGGATAAGCCTAAAAGAAAACCGAAATAGTTACAGATTGTTTCATGGAACGCAAATGGTTTATCTATCAAATTACAGAGTTTGCAGCAGAAACCCAAGCAGACATCATCCTCATAAATGAAACACATCTTCGTCCAAGGGACAAAATCAGAATCAACGGTTATAGCGCGCTTACCTTACAGACAGATGCTTTGCTAGAGGTGAAGGCACTGCCATCTTTGTGAAAAGAAACATAAAACATAATTCAATAGCCTAATCCCAAACAGAACACATGGAAACTACAGGAATAGAAATACATATGGAAAACACCAGCAGTATTACGATATATGCAGCCGAATTAAAAAAAACAAAAAACAAATAAAAAAACTCCTTGAATCTGACTTAGATATGATAATAAATACAGGCAGAGCAGTGATTATAGCTGGAGATTTTAATGCCAAACATTGAGTCTGGAATAACAGCAGAAACTCAAATATTAACGGAAGAATACTCCACTCTTACACCACTTCAAGAAATATAACAGTAATAGGACCCACCGAACCCACACATTACGGAGCAACCGGACGTACTAGCAACCTGATGTACTAGATATAGCTATATTAAAAAACATAGCACACAGCTATCAGATACAAGCAATCAACGACTTAAGTTCTGATCATAACCCCATCATATTACAACTAGGCACCATACAAGATTTAACGGAAAACACCGCCATATTTATAAATTGAAAACAACTTCCCTCAGCCTTCCAGGAAAACCTTGGTTCAATACCGCATATAACATCTGCCGAAGATATAGAAAAAAAAAACAGTGAAAACTCTTGAAAAACAACTACTGACAGCTATAACATAGGTAACAAATATAACGAAATGTACACCATCAAATAAACTCCCAGAGGATATAAAATGTCTTATCCAAGGGAAAAACAGATTAAGAAGACAATATCAAAGAACAATGGACCCAGTGGATAAACAAGCAGTCAATAGAGCAACAAACAAGATTCGATATGCCCTAAAGGACCACCGTAACCAACTCTGGAATAACAAAATTCTCCAATTAAACACAGAGGATCAATCAATATGGAAAATGATGAAATCCCTTCGTTCAAAGCGTTTTACATTTCCTCCAATCCAAGGTGAATCTAATGTTGTCTACAACGACGAGGAAAAAGCTGAAGCATTTGCTGACAGTTTAGAAAAACAATGCAGCCCCAATTATATCAATACAGATATAAATTTCATAAGTAAAATTCACACCCAAGTGCGTAAAATAACTCAAAATGCCTCACTCCAATCCAATAACAAATTCGTGTCACCAACAGAAATATATAAAATTTTAAGAAAACTAATAACAAACAAGGTACTCAAGTTACTTTCCCGCAAAGGGGTTATGCATGTGGTAGCCATCATTAATGCCATCCTCGGCTAAATTATTTCCCAGAGCGATGGAAAATTGCCGACGTTTTGCTAATTCCCAAACCTGGAAAATATACACAGTTTCCTGAAATTTTTAGACCAATCAGCCTTCTTTCATGCATAGGTAAAATAGCCGAACATGTTATTCTCATACGGGTTCAAGAGGCAACAGATATCAGCCATGTCATTCAAGATGAACAATTCGGCTTTAGGAAATATCACTCCACAACGCTACAAATTTATAGAGTTATCGAACATAGTATTGGTGCCATTTATAGAGTTATCGAACATAGTGTTGGTGCCATTTACAAATTTATAGAGTTATCGAACATAGTATTGGTGCCATTTATAGATTTATAGAGTTATCGAACATAGTATTAACAGAGTATTGGTGCCATTCAAACCCAAGGGTATAAATGGCACCAATACTCTGGCGTAGTTTTCCTGGACATCACTCAGGCATTTGATAGCGTGTGGCATCACGGACTAATTTTTAAACTACACAAAGTTGGTATTCCATTACCACTAGTTGTACTTATCAAATCATATCTAAATAACAGAAAATTTAAAATAAAACTCAACGGTATCAGATCCACAGAGAGGAGAATCACGGCCGGAGTCCCTCAAGGCTCTTTGCTATCTCCTACTCTTCTCCATATACATGGCAGATCTCCCCAAACTGTCCCCAGCTATCACCACTCTATATGCCGATGACACAATCATTATAGCCAGATCCCTCCCTCCACACCCGACCACAATCAAGCTGCAGAGAGAAGTCAATGAATTGGAGGATTGGTACACCAAGTGGCGTATCGCAATTAATCCAAACAAAAGCTCTGCAATACTTTTCACCAGACATAAAGCAGAACCGAATACAAGCATACAAATATTTGGTAAAATCATCCCTTGGCGCAATTCTACCATATATCTGGGAGTTCATCTTGATAGACGTCTAAACTTCAAGTCATATATGGATAGAGTCGCCACTAAGGCAAGTCAGACCATAGCACAGTTATATCCACTTTTGAATAGGAACAGCTTCCTAAGCATAAGTAACAAAATCCTCCTTTTCAAATCGGTAATCAGACCGCAACTAACTTACGCCTTTCCAACCTGGGGTCACACGACTAAAAGCAACATCAACAGACTTCAGATAATACAGAATAAATGCCTAAGAATGTCATTTGATGCCCCATGGTTTGTCAGAAACATCCAGTTACATCAAGAAGCCAATCTTCCAGATATTAAGACCTGCATGACAGGTATTGCGGAGAAATTCTTCCCAATCACGGATAATCACCCAACTAGAAATCAGCTAGTTCGACAGGCAGCGGACTACAAGCCCTCAGATCGTTTCAAACATAAAAATCCGAAATCCTCCACCACAAGAGAAAGCTGATACAGCCTCAATGCTCACAACGAGCGTGTAAATTACCCACAATAATCTCATCACCCACAATCTAAAATACAGATGAAGGGATAAAGAGTCAAGGACTCAGTCCATCAACCAATTAAGTTCAAAGTTCAAAGTTCAATAATTATTAAATTAAATTATTATTTATATTAAATTATTCAAATAATATAATAACAAATATTATAACAACTAGTGCACAAAGAGCCCACTATCTTCGATTCTGAAGGAATTTTATAGAATATAGAATAAATTTAATGTCAAAAATTTTTTTTTCAGTAGAAAAAAAAAAACTATTCTTTTGTGATGTTTCGCACAGCGTCCATCGTGGCTATATTAATGTCTTCCACGAAGCTTGAGGCGAGACTCATTTTGGGATGAATTTACAGATTAGAGAATGTAATTATCCCAGTCAATTATCTGGTTAGTTTTCGGTTAAATCTAAAAGAAGCCGTTTCTTTTTCGTGGGAAATACGACAGTGTTTTGCAAGCTTTGAAACTGATAGTGTGATTAAAAAAAAAAAAAAAACCATTCAAGAATGGTTTGTAATTAGAATTTAGGGTAATAGATGGTAATGTTCTGTAAGTTATGGTTATTTGTGTAGGTTGATCAAGGTGAGAAGGAGTGGAGGGTGCTGTTATCAGGAAAACTGTGTCGAGGATTGGTCTACTTCAGTGGTGTCCTCCATTATCGAAAAATAAACCCAACACTGTAAGTTAAGAAGATCACTTCACAAACTTCGCGCTAAGAAACAAACGAAAAACACGAAATGGTGTTTAGTTTATGGAATATTAAAATATGTTAAATACTATAATGAAAGAAATGTCTTTTTGGGGATCGACACGCCCTTTTGTGAATCTCAACTTTCTAGAATACTAGCGCATACCGAAAGCAGCGTATTCTGAAAGTAGATGTTCTTGTCGTGGTTATGCGCTGTAACATATTAAATATTCAATTTTATTAAAAAAACCTAACAAATATGAGAAAAAAATAAAAATGCGAGAAAATATATCTAAGGTAGGATGAATGTCACCATATAAAACTTGAAAGCTACCTCTATTAGTGTTAAGTCCTTGATAAAATCTGCATGCATTGCATGTGGTGCCATCTAGTTTCAAAAGCTTGTACTGCAACTATGCATTTGCTTATTTAAATAATACAATGAAATGCACTTGAACCATGTTTTTCTAGTTTTTAACTGTCGTAGTAATTTGTATTTTATAGATAATACAAATTTCAGAACAAACAGAAATTATAAATGCTTTGAAACTTGGTGGTTCTAAAATCTGCCGATAAGAACAGATCCACAAGGATTTAATAACTAGCTTAAACGGGCGAATTCTGTGTATTTCAATTTGTAGAACTTAAAAACTGAACTTCTTCCCCCCTAGCAGTGTGTCATCGTTCTCTGTTGTATGTATGTACCATCCGTATATGAGAAAGGTGAAAAATAGGGCCTCAGTTGCGTTCTATAGCCTTGGCGAGGGACTTGAAGGCTCGCCTGCGTCATAAGTCTTATCACCCTTACAAACTCTGCTCTGGATGTGTTCATTTATAATTATTATTTTTTTTTTTTCAGTTGTTACGGATTAAGTGAGGTGCTGGACTTTTGCACTTGAACATCGGACACATGCGCAATAATCAGCACAAAGTTGCTTCATCCACTTGCAATGCAAAGTCAGAAGTTTTTAGTTTATGAGTTAATTGATCGCAAAGATCTTCAGATCTAACTACAGTTCCTGTTCACATTCAAATGAGTCTTTTTATATTTTGCAATTCTATAGGCAACTTACACAAAATGCAACTATTCAACAAGGATACAAGCGATGCTTTGGATGCCATGGTTTCTACCAGAATCGATTTTTCTCTGTGAAAAAAAAAATTAATGTCTTGCCAATAATAAATTGATATCTACAAAATGTGAGGATGAGAACCTAACTTGAAAAATACTATGTATGGTTTCAAAAAATATTTCGACTTATTCGGTTTCATGGCATCTAGATAATATTTACGTGAAAAGTAAACACTTTGGTTTTCCCTCTCTATTCCGTAAGTAGAAATAGATTTCCAATCGATTGATTGTGTACTGTGTGTAATTGTAGCCTTGTACCAAGTCATCAAGTTATTCATTATTTATAAAATTTGTTGTCATATGTACTGATGAAAATGAATGGCATTTTAATACTTCCAGATGTATTACCTGCTATTTCCGTTGTGCCTTAAAATCACATCACGTGCCCGACACGTGTTGCGAGGCTGATGGAAAAAACTAATCGTAGATGGCAGCACACGAGTAATGTTAAAAATTCAAGAAATTTCAATGGACTTCTTCGGTTGGAATCATAGTATTTTTCAAGTTAGGTTCTCATCCTCACATTTTGTAGATATCATTTTTTTTTCGTAAATTATTATTATTTAATTCTTGCTTTTCGTTTTCCCCTCTCCCCCAAAAAAGGATCTCGGGGGAGAATTAAAGAGTGGGAGTGTCCCTCACTTTGGAAACCTAGGCCTGGTACCACCATCACCACCAACAACCACACACACACAATTGCAGTAGCCCGTCTATATCTCGGTGATTATATAGGAGATATTAAATATCTCCTATATAATCACCGAGATTATATAGGAGATATAATCCCGTAAATTCTAATAGTAATCCTAATCGTTCGTTTTTAAATGGTTTAATAATTTAAAAAGATGTCATATGATAGTTCGGGTTTAAATTAAAAAATAATATTCGATTATACTTTTTATTTTTCTGAAGTCTTTTGCCAACTGTTTTATATCAGTGGCTATTCATCAGAAATAAACTCTACAATGCGATGTCTGATAATCGTAACCCGGATGATGCATTGTTAAGAAATTATTATACCACAATTACTTGTAGTGATAAAATCAAACTGGGATTTCTGTGTGTCTTCTGCTGTTTAGTTGCATTTATTACCTCTGAATTCGTGAATGAGTTGCTAAGAATACAACTTCGAAATACAACTTTAAGTATTCGGAAAAATGGAAATTTACTAAGATAAAAATAAACATGAGTGAAAAATGAATTGCATACTTAAAGAGAGAACCTCCGGTTAATCAAAATATATATGCACACGGAGAGATATGTAGTTAATGACATGTATCGAGGGAGACAATTCAGTAAATAGCTTGCTCCTTTCTTATCAGCGTTTCCGCTAAGTGAGCCCATTATTCGTCATCTAAAGTGAAGGTGATGGCAACTCGCCCCACTAATTATCTCTCGTGGGACGTTTGCTACATTTTTTTGAGATCTTCACTTTTTTGTAATTCACTAAAAACTACGTCACCGGATCTAACAACAGAAAAAAAAACCAAGTAGGCAAGTTAGAAAGTTTTTAAAGAAATAAACGACAAAATCGTGTGTGTGTGTGTGTGTGTGTGTGTGTGTGTGTGTGTGTGTGTGTGTGTGTGTGTGTGTTCACCAATTACAATAATTTCTGCTTATTAATAAGTTTTATGCAATAATACATCACTTTTAGATATTTATCGTTCATTATTATTATTATTAAGTGACACCTCCAGCGAGTCCAAGGACTCATCAAATTAGGGCACTATACTCTACCTAGCTAAATACATCTCATCCTCTTCAATACTAACATCAACGCCATCTACTGCCTATCACCACCACCAACGGTATTTATTTATTTTATTTTATTTTATTTTTGTCTGTGTTCAGACGGCCGATTTGTCTGTATTATCTGTTTGTTTTACTTTCAGAGACCAAATTAAATTACGTATCTAATACAACGTGTTCCAAAAATCCGTGACCAATTGCAAATCTCTCAATGTAAAAATATACCTTATACCTTGGCTACTTGATATCTCTTAATATATCTTTAGTTTTGGCTCTCTATTTCAGTAATATCTTTAGTTAAAATTTTGGTTGAGATAAAAGTGGTATAATGGATGTTACTCATTTTACACAGCTTCACATTAAAAGTTGCTTTATTTTTCTTAAAAATAATATTGTAACTTATATTTATTTTTAAAATTTATTTTAAAATTAAAATAACTTTAAATATTTTCTTAATATTATAAAAATATTACATACACCTTTAAAAATTGCAATACTTTTATTATAAAATGCATTTTAAGGCAGATAGCTGTGCCTTGGATTTCTTCTGGGAAAGGGTCGATCTGGCAGACGGTCGACTTCTGGAATAGATTCTTTAATTCTTTTCAAGTAATCGAACAATTTATCACGCATATCGTTATAAAAATAAAAAAAAAAGAAGATGGCGTGTTAGTGTTTCGTGTCGTTATTTTTGATGGTGAATTGTGAATTTAACTGATATGTTTTTTTAGAGATTTATGCTCATATTCATAAATAATATCAGTTAATTACTTGCTGCCATAAACAGGCACTTATGTTCTATGTTTTATGTTCTATACTGGTTTATCGAGGTATGTCTATTGAATTTACAAGGGCGATACTCTAGGCCTACTGCCGCTAGTATTGCCATTGTTGTATTTTATATCGCCAAATCTTATTGCTGGTAGACACCTTAGTGTGTCTACGGGATTTGCTAGTAGACTCTCAGTCTACAGGATTAGCTGGGAAACTTAGTTTCTCAACTATGGAGTCTCCATTTGACGAGCTTGATTTCAAACAGCTATTGGCTATCTTTAAACATGTAGGAAGCCTACTACAAAGGAAATGGCCAGGTAAGGTGGCAATCCACCAGGTTGAGGAGGTAGAAACAGAGGACTGCCAATCCCCTGACCCTCTCCCCTGCACTTCTCAAGATAACATTAGAGAGATTATGTCACCGATTAATGATCAGACCCTAGTGGACTCAGATAACTCATTAGATTATCAGGTTGTCAGCAGGAAAAAACGTAAGGAAGATTCCCCAGCAACAGAGCCTGAAATAGTCCTTCAATCCCTGGAAAAAACAACTCCAATGGAGTTAACAGCACAACCTGATGTAAGAATAGAGACCGAATCCAGGGCACAACCTAAAGAGAGGATCCCACCTATAATCTTGAGAACCAAAGAAAAATGGTCATCAATAATAACCAAGATGAAGAACGTAAACATCAAATTTACATCAGCAAAGAGCACAGATGAAGGAATCCGAATTAAACCTGAAGGTATTTCGGACTACCGCCAACTCACCAGATTGCTGGATGATCTCAATGCTCCTTATCACACATTTCAGCTTAAAAGACGAAAAGAACTTAAAAGTAGTAATTACAGGGCTGGCTGAGACCATTCCAGCTGAAGAAATAGCTACTGATCTGAAATCACAAGGCCTAGAGCCGATTAAAATTTCACGGATGTACCGATCGGACAAGCGCCCTATGCCACTGGTCCTGGTTGAGATCAGTAAAGAGAATAAAGATATTTACTATCTTAAAGTAGTTTGCAGTTTGGTCATCAAGATTGAGCCTCTCAGAAAAAAGGCTTCAGCTGGTCAATGCCATCGCTGCCAAAAGTATTGACATGCACAAAAGCTATGCAAAGCAGAATTCAAATGTGTCAAATGCGGCAACAACCACCCTTCGCACACTTGCGTCAAGCCACGAACCACACCTGCTAAGTTTGAAAACTGTGGCGGCCCACACCCAGCAAATTACAAGGGATGCTCACTTTATCCACTCAACCTGAAGAAAACTAGAGAGGTTCTACCCATGCCCAATCATAAGAGAATTACACCAGAAAGCAAAACGCGGGTTGTTACTCCTGAAAAGTCATATGCTTCTGCCGTCTATACTAATAATAAACCGGCATCTTGCAACCAAGCCACTGCAACAATCCTAGCTGCCACACTAGGAGAGATGTTGACAACCTTTAGCAAAACAAATCCCAGTCAGGCTGACACCAATAAATTCCTCAAAAGCACACAAATCATCTTCTCTATGATTAATGGATAACATGGTCAATTTAAATAATTCACTACGGATTGCTTATTGGAATGCTAACGGGCTAAAAACAACCTCCTAGAACTAAAAGAATTTACTGAAAGATACAAGATAGACATCCTTCTGGTCAATGAGACGCACCTTAGACCTTGTGACAACCCCAAAATAAAGTACTACACACTACTAAGATCAGATAGACTTAATGCCAGAGGGGGCGGAACTGCTATATTTGTTAAAAATAGCATTAGATACAATGAGATCAAGAAATCAGCAACCATAAACCTGGAAAAAACAGGAATTGAAATACAAACAAAAAACACAGGCAGTTTAAAACTATATTCAGTCTACAACCCTCCAGGCAAATCACTTCTAACCTCAGACCTCTCCCAAATCCTTGACACAAACGAAGCAACAATAGTTGCAGGAGATCTAAACGCAAAACACCTGCATGGAATAGTAGAAACACCAACAACAACTGGAAGAGCCTACACAAATTTGCTATGTCAAGAAACATCACCATAGCAGGTCCTGTCGAACCAACTCACTATGGACCAATCGGCAGGCCTGATGTGCTAGATATCGCCATTTTCAGAAACACCCCATATCATTTCAAGTTGCAAGTTATTAATGATCTTAGCTCCGACCACAATCCAGTTCTGCTTAGCCTTGGCGGAGAAGCAGTAACCATCCCCGAACAATCCTACATAAACTTCATGAAGCTCAACTTAATTCTCAGTAACACCACAGGCCCTGTTCCAACTATCTCCTCACCCAAAGAAGTAGACATAGCGATCAATAAACTAGAAAGAACAATCCAATCTGGCCTCACAACAGCCTCCACCATCAACGTTCCAACCCAAACTAACCTGCTCACTGAGGAGATCCTAAAACTTATCCGAAGCAAAAACAAAATTAGGCGACGGTACCATTCAACACTATCACCCCAGGATAAAAAAGAGCTTAACAGATCAATAAACCTAGTCCGATATGCAATCAAAGACCATAAAAATCAGCAATGGGAGAGAAAACTAAGCTCCTTAAGATTGAAGATAACTCGCTATGGAAGATGACTAAAACCCTTCGTAGCGATCACCTCAACATAAAACCAATACATGGAGAAAAAGGTATAGTCTACCGAGACGATGAAAAAGCTGAAGCTTTTGCAGACTCATTGGAGCTGCAATTTCAACCAAACTACACTCATGCGGACTTGCGCTTCATTGAAAAAATCCACAAGCAAGTACGCTATGCACTTCATCGTCCCGCCACCCGTGACAACTCAAACTACACTACACCACATGAAATACACCAAATTATCAAGAACCTCAATAACAGAAAAGCACCAGGTCCTGATCAGATTTCAAACAAAATTATTAAAGTACTTCCTCATAAAACAGTAATGCATCTTGTGGCAATCATTAATGCTATGCTAAGACTCAATTATTTTCCCACTCGATGGAAGCAAGCAGATGTAATCCTTATACACAAACCAGGGAAGGCGCCCCAGTTCCCCCAGAATTACAGACCTATTAGCCTCCTGTCGAGCCTGGGGAAAATAGCAGAAAAAGTAATTCTTAAACGCCTCCAAACTGAAACAGAGAATCTAGGTGTAATCCCAAAAGAACAATTTGGATTTAAAACTGGACATAGTACAACCCAACAAATCCACAGACTCATAGAATACATCACTATTGGATACAACTGGAGACAGCATTCAGGTGCAGTCTTCCTAGATGTGGCAAAGGCCTTCGATAAAGTGTGGCACAAAGGCCTCATCCACAAACTAATTACTGCAAAATACTCACTAAACCTCATTCAAATCATAGACTCTTACCTAAAAGATCGAAAATTTCAAGTGAAACTTCGTGGACTCAAAGCAACTACAAGAAGATTCACAGCAAGTGTCCCACAAGGCTCCCTGTTATCACCACTACTCTTTAACATTTTTATCTCTGATGTCCCAAGTACGACATCAACCATCATGGCATTTTATGCGGACGACATGGCAATACTCACCAGATCGCTCAAACCATACCTGGCCACCCAAAGATTACAGACTGCAGCTAAAAATCTTGAAAAATGGTTTCGATTATGGAGAATAGATGTTAATGCAGATAAAAGTACGGCCATACTATTTACAAGGAAGAAAGGAGACCATCATGGAGCAATCATGATGTTCAACACTGTTATCCCATGGCAAACAGAAGTAAAATACCTGGGAATCATACCTAGATAACCGTCTCAGTTTCAACTCCCACATCTCTCATGCTTGCAATAAAGCAAATTCAACAATAGCTCAGCTCTACCCTCTACTCAACTGCAGAAGCAAAGTCAGTCCAGAAAACAAATTAAGAATATACAAAACAATCATCAGGCCTATACTGTCTTATGGTACCCCGGCGTGGAGTCACACCTCTCCTAACAACATCAAACGATTGCAATTAATCCAAACCAAATGCCTCCGAATGATCTTTGATGCCCCATGGTTTGTAAGAAATACCATTCTCCATCAAGATGGAAACCTGCAAGACATACCTACATTTCTCCTCCAGATAGCAACCAAGTACTTTACTCAAGCATCACTCCATCCCAACGTACTCATTCGTGAGTCATCCAATTATGATGAAAATGACAGATGGAAACATAAACGCCCAAAGGCGGCCCTGATCACAGATTGAAACCTTTCAACACAGCCCTAATAAGGGCGAGCCAAGTGCTCAAAAATTTCTCCATTAAACAGAGAATTTCAGAGCGATGTAGGGAGTAAAGTCCACGGGACTGACATCCATCAAGCCACAGAAGATAAAAGATAAAAGATAGCTGTGCGTTGTATTAGATACAATCTCTAATACCACTATGAGCCTCCCCAAAATTTATAGCAAGGATTTGCAGCTGCTATGCGAAGGAAGGAAAAGGGCTCACTGGGACTGGGACCCGTGGACCCAGTTCAAAACCGAGGCAAAAGAGCTCTTCCAAAACATCTCCAGAGAAAGAGCTCACGCGCAAAGAAAAAAAATGAGAGAGCTAGGATGGTACCGGGCTAATCAGAGAAACGGTATTCCTAGTGATTCGCTTATTAAAGCCGTGGAAATCGAACTCGAGGCACTTCAACGGTAAAAATTCGCCGAGCTCGATTTTCGCGCCAGACTATTTCTCTGGCAGGCGGAAACACCGTCGGCCGCCTTTTACAATTCGCAGCGCATAGCAGCACAAGACGAGTAAATGTTTCGGCAAATTCACGCTAACGGGCAAACACTCACAACCACGGAAGACATCCTGCAGCAATTTTACCAGCATTACACGAGAACCTATTGCGATGAAGCTGAGGACACCTCAGAACTCTTCAAATGAGACCAATCACTTCGGAAGAGGTTACTCGAGCCTACAAACAGCTTAAGCTACGGAAAACCCCTGGCCTCGATGGGCTAGGCGTTGAGCTCTATCGCTCAGCCAGGAACTTCATCTTGCCTATCCTGGTCTCACTATTCAACAGATTCCTAGTCACTGGTGACGTACCTGCTGACTTCGTTAGTGGGTACACAATTTTCATCCCCAAGAAAGGGAGAGACCTAAATAGCATGGGTAGCTGGAGGCCCATTTCCTTGACTAACACAGACTACAAATTATTCGCAAGAGTGATTTGTAACCGTCTGAAGATGGGCATTGGGAATGTGCTAACCAGCACTCAGGTATACGGAGTTCCGGGCAGATCGATGGCGCTCAACCCCTTCCTGATAAGAGACCTTCTCCGCCTTGTGACAAACAAGGAACTCCCACTTGCACTCGTATCAATAGACTTAGAAAAAGCGTTCGATAGTGCAAAGCACAACTTCCTGCACTATATCCTAGAGAAAGTCGGAGTGGCGGCCTGCGTAAGGAAAGCAATCAAAAGCATGTACGGTAAAACAACAACGCACATTGCGATTAATGGGTTTCTTTCAGAACCCATTCCCATACGCAGAGGGGTTCGGCAAGGCTGCCCCCTTAGCCCCCTTCTTTTCTCTTTAGTACTAGAGCCTCTTCTAAAAAAAATTGATGAGACGCGCGCAGTAAACGGAATACCGCTGCCCTTAGGCTCCAAACAGAGCAAAACTATCGTATATGCCGATGACATCGTCGGAACCCTTCGGGATTCCGACTCGATTTACATCTTCTTCGGCATACTGCGAGAGTTCAGCATGCTCAGTGGTCTTCACACTAATCCCGAAAAAACAAAAATCAAAATTTATGGGAAATTCAGCCCTGCCAGTCTTCCGTATGGTCTGAAACCCACAACCGGCCCATTAACAATACTAGGAATTCCCTTCTTGGAGACCCCAGTGTTGCAAACACAACACTTAATAGAAATGTGTCGCGAAAAAATCAAACCCTTCAGTCCCAATTACCTATCATTCGAAGGTAGAGCAACAGTTATCAAAACAGTCCTAAAACCGATGTTACTGCACACCATTAACCTCGCAAACATCACAGACACACAAGACAACACCATTCACAAACATGTCACTGATTGTTTCTGGAACAACAGGAGGCACGAGGTGCGCAGGGCCTTTCTCCATCTTCCCCCCACACAAGGGGGATTCGCCCTGCCAATCCTCAAATACTGCCACCTAACCAACACTGCTCAGACCATACGGAAAGCACTGGCATCAAATCACCCTTCCGGCAATCTGATTCAATACTTCTTAGGATTTTTCCTACCCTACTTCGGGACCACTGGCCACGCCGGACCATGTGCGGAGACGGTGCCAGAGTTGTACTACACAATATGCAAACCTTTCAAAAAAATGGCAACGGATGGAGTTCGAGTGCTTCAGCTCAGCCCAAACAAGCTGTACTGGAAAATTTTTGACCACTTTGACTGGGAAAAGCCCGATCTGGGCACAAACGAAGAGGTGCTGTTCACCAACATAAAAAACAGCTGGGGGCAACCATTTCACTGGGACTTAGCATGGAGAATCGCCTACGGCAGACTACCGGTGAAACTGGTAAAATCAGCCTACAGCTGGCGACCCTGCAACCCCTTCTGCGACATCTGCAGCGCGATAGAAACCGTAGGGCAATTTTTCTTTCACTGCCCGCCAGTACAGCGTGATTGGCACAGACTGGCTGAGGTACTTGCGATCCCAGCGCTCACATTCGCCGAAGTAGTTTTGCTACAGTTTCCTCCCCCAGTAACCAAAAACAAGAAACACCTGATTTTCCTAATAAATGTGATCAAACACCACATTTGGAAAATCAGGAAAAAACACCTTGTTAACGAGGAGGATCGCATCTATCTCCGTGTTAGGAACTGTCTCTCAGCCTACCTCCGCCGCTTCCTGGAGCAGGAAAGGTGCTTACGTGATGAGGAGCGGTTCCTGAGGAGATGGTGCGACCCACCAGCCATCTGCCAGATCATACGGGGAGGGGAATCCGGTTGTGTCTGCTCCTATAACACCTTCAAGTTGTAGGTGTTGACGCTATCTCGATCTTCCTTCCCGATCAGCGTTCAACCCACAGGTATGTCTAGTCCTTTCGCAGTTGAAAGTTTTTCTGTCCCCCAGGTTGGGGTTGACCTGAACAAACCCGGACTGCAAAGGCCAACATCGAGGTTGTCCCAAGCCCTTTTCAGGGCGGAGCCTTCCGGGCCATTTCATCTCCCTTCTTTTCCTGGTTATACTGTTCTGGGTTTGCTCGGCAAACTCATTCCTCTATAGAATTGTCTTCCACATAGTCTTTAGATTTATTTACACTGGTTAAATTTGCTTAGTCTCTCCTTTTTTTTCCGTTTCAGGATTTTTCCTTTTTTAAAGTGAAAAATCAACGACCGTTTTAGAAGAACCCCTGGGGGGTCAACAGCTAAAACAGGTCAGCTGAGGCCTCATTCATCTACTCTACTACTGTGCACTCTATCTTTATTTCCTCTACTACTATCTGCTGAATCTCAGTCTATCTTACTCCACAGGCCAATGATGAGATACGTCGAACTCACAAATTATTATTAGGTTGGACTTCTTTTGGCGAAGTTCAAAGTGTGGTGGAGTGTAGTATGTTTTATAAAATAATAGTATCTGTTCTCATGAGGCTTTTTGCTAAGAGTTGCAGCTCTATCAAATTATTTTCAGTCTTTTTTCCTAAATTTTGGTTTTCTGAAGACGATGAAGTGTTTGGAGCTTGCTCCACGTCTGCCACGATCTGCCGTGGTGTTGTACTACCTCGAGGATCAGCTCACTCCTGTGCCGTGACGTCATCGATCGAGTTTCTGTCCTGCCAACAGAAGACCTGATAACCTGATAACCTGATGTGGCTTGATGGACAACAGTCCCGTAGACTTCGATCCCTTAATCGGTATGTAATAGTCGTGTATTAAATGTTAGCGAGCACCTGGCTCACCCTATTTAGGGTTGTACGGAGGTACCAGAATCGATAAGCAAAGCAGCTTTCGGGCGCTTATATTTCCACCTATCGTGTTCGTCATAATCAGATGACTCTTGAATGAGTTGATTTGGATGAACAGCTGCTTTGGCAAAATAAGCAGCAGCACTGTTATGGAGGAAAGTGGGAATATCTGGAATATCGGCATCTCGATGTAAGAGAGTATTTCTGACAAACCACGGAGCGTTGAAGATCACGCAGAGGCACTTGTTTTGTATAACTTGTAGCTTTTTGATGTTAGTGGGGGAAGTGTGACCCCAGGCTGGCGATCGGTAAGTTAACGATGGTCTGATAATTGTTTTGTAGATCCGTAGTTTGTTATCAGTGCTGACTTGACTTCTTCTATTAAGGAGAGAATAGAGTTGTACAATTGCAGAGTTTGCTTTTCTGCATGCATAAACTATGTGAGAGTTAAAGTTTAAACGGTTATCAAGTTGAATGCCTAGATATTTGGTGCTAGATCTCTATGGGATGGCTGTGTTAAAAAGATTAACTTCTCCAACATGAGATGCTTGTCTTCTTGTGAATAGAATGGCGGTGCTTTTATCGGCATTTACAGATATTCTCCATTTTTTGAACCAGTCTTCTAAATTTGTTGCTGCAGTTTGTAATCGCTGAGTAGCTATATTAGGCCTGAGAGATCTGCTAAGAATTGCCATATCATCCGCGTAACTAGCTATAGTGGTTAGTGATGTGCTAGGAACATCAGAAACAAAGATGTTAAAAAGCAGCGGTGAGAGCAGCGAGCCTTGAGGGACACCAAGCAGTGATTTGTTTCAGTGAGGATCTAATTCCACGCAACTTAACCTGAATTTTACGGTCCTGTAGAAAGGAGTTAATAATTTTGGTAAGATAAAGAGGGGTGTTGGCTGCAATTAATTTGTAGATGAGACCTTTGTGCCACACCTTATCGAAAGCTTTTGCAACATCTAGAAAGATAGCTCCTGTGCGCTGTTTCCAGTTAAAGCCTGTAATGATGAACTCAGTCAGTCTGTGAATTTGCTGTGTAGTGCTATGTCCAGTACGGAAACCAAATTGTTCTTTCGGAATTATGTTATTTTTATTTACCCCCATATTAAGTCAGTCGAGAATGACTCTTTCTGCTATTTTTCCTAGGCATGATAGAATACTGATAGGTCTATAGTTCTGTGGCATCTGAGGTGCTTTACCAGGCTTGAGAATAAGGAAAATATCGGCTTGTTTCTATCTTGAGGGGAAATAATTATTTCTCAGAATTGCATTGATAATGGCTACTAAATGCATGACAGCTTTGTGTGGGAGGGCTTTAATTGTTTTGTTGGTAATTTCGTCTGGACCAGGGGCTTTTTTGTTTTTAAGCTTCTTGATGATTGAATAGACCTCTTTAGGTGAGGTGGGGCAGATATTTTCACAGCTACAAGGTTTCCGAAGCACAGAGCGTACCTTAATATGTATTTTTTCTATGAAGACTAGATCCGCTTGTGCATAATTAGGACGGCACTGAAGTTGGAGGGCCTGAACGAGAGCTTCCGCTTTTTCATTATCATCTCTGTAAACTAAACCTCTTTCTCCGTGAATGGGCTGGATGTTCGAGCGATCTGCACGGAGAGCTTTAATCAATTTCCACAGAGAATTATCTTCAGTTTTGAAACAACAGAGTTTTCTTTCCCATTGCTGGTTTCTGTGATCTTTTAAAGCGTAACGGACGAGGTTGGACGCTAAATTTAGTTCTCGACGGTCTTGCGGAGATAGCGGGTTGTGATAGCGGCGTCTGAGCCTATTTTTGTTCCTTATCAGAGCAAGGATTTCTGCAGGAAGTAAGTTAACTTGAGCTGGGGTGGAAATAGAGCAAGCTGCGGATAAGCCAGCGCGTATTTTACATTCTAGATTGTTGACTGCCGCGTCAATTTCTTCACGGGTGGAAATAGTGGGTACTGAGTCTATGATAGTGTTCATTTTAGCCTTGAATTTTGCAAAGTTAGTGTGGGACTGGCTAGGAATGAGCTCAAGTTCCTCCCCTAAACTTAATAGTACTGGATTGTGATCTGAGCTTAGCTCGCCAACCACTTGAAGTCGGAATTGATGGGAAATATTGTTAAAGATAGCAATATCCACCGATCGCTCCGTAATGTGTTGGCTCAATCGGGCCTGCAATAACAATATTTCTCTTCAAGGCAAAGTTGTAGAGGATCATTCCGTTGCTGTTAGAACTCTTGCTGTTCCATAAAGGGTGCTTGGAATTAAGATCTCCTGCTACAATTATTGCTTCATTTGTATCTAGTAGCTGGGAGAGATCAGAGGGGAGTAGAGGTTTGCCAGGGGGGTTGTATACAGAATAAATTTTTAAGCTGCCTGCATTGTTGGTATGAATTTCTATGCCTGTCTCCTCGAGGTTAGAAGTATTAATCTTCTTAATCTCATTATAGCGAATGTTTCTTCTAACAAAGATGGCAGTGCCTCCACCTCTGGCATTAAGTCTGTCATTTCTAAGTAACGAGTAGTTTCTGAGTTTGGGATTATCGCAGGGACGTAGGTGAGTCTCGTTAATGAGGAGAATATCAATTTGCAATTGATCTGTAAGTTCCTGTAATTCCAAAATTTTGTTGTTAAGACCGTTTGCATTCCAGAATATTATCTGCATAGAATTTGATGTTGAAGCCGGATTAGTCATTAATCATGGAGAAGATGACTTGAGTATTCCTAAAGAATTTGTTGGTGTCGGCCTGGCTTGGATTTGTTTTGCTGAAGACCATTAGCATTTCCCCTAGTGAGGCAGCGAGAATTGCTGAAGAATTTTGACTGCTAGTTGCAGGAGATACCTTAGTGTTACTCGAGGAAACCACGGAAGCAAAAGATTTATCTGGTGTAACTTTTTGCGCTTTGATTTCAGGCACAGATCTCACAGTATTTTTCTGAGTGGGCTGGATTAACTCCTGTCTAGGCTTTTGAAGGTTGGATGGGTGGAGAGAACAACCCTTGTAATCTGCAGTTCGCACATTTAGCAGGTGTGGTCTTTGGTTTGACGCAAGTATGTGAGGGATGGCTGCCACCAACTTCACACACTTGTATTCTGGTCTGCATAACATTTGCGCATGCCCAAATTTTTGGCAGCGATGGCATTGACCAGCGGATGCCTTTCTTCTCAGTGGTTCGGTCTTGATAACCAAGTTGCAGACAACCTTAAGATCGTAAATTTCTCTCTGATCTTTACTGATCTCTACTAAGACCAGAGGCATGGGGCGCTTGTCTGATCGATACATTCGAGAAATCTTGATCGGCTCCAAGCCTTGTAATCTAAGGTCAGTAGCTATTTCTTCTGTTGTTATATTTTCTACTAATCCTCTGATCACTACCTTGAGGTTCTTTTCACTTTTAAGCTGGTAAGTATGGTATGGAAATTTATGATCGTCCATAAGTCTGGTAGTCCGTTGTTGCTTCAGGCTGTATGTGGACTCCATCATCTGCGTTTTTGGCTGATGAGAACTTGATGTTATTTTTCTTCATCGACTCTGCAAGCAACGACCATTTTTCCTTAGATCGCAAGACTACTGGTGGGTTCCTCTCTTTGGGCTGTATCGGTATATTTGTCTCTGTTCTTGCACTAGATTGTGCTGATGTGTCCATTTGAGGTGCAGATCCAGGTTCTGCAGCAAGAGACTCTTTCTTTCTCTTCTTTCTGCTGACTTCCTGGTAATCATTGGAATATATGACAGTTACTGCAGCGGAGGAATTGACGCTGTCATGCGTGAGGCTAGGAGAAAGTGCGGAGGTTTGAGGGTCTTCTGTCTCGACCTCCATAATCTGATGAACTTCTACCTTTCCTGGCCATTTTGTGTGTAAGATGTTACCAATTTCCCGAAAGAAAGCTAGAAGTTCTTTGAAGGAGAGATCTTCATATGGTGAATCCATAATCTAGACTTGAAGTGGGGGAAGGACCTGCCTTGTCCCTTCAACACCGAGTGCTGCACAGGGCTGGGAACAGGAGAGGGTCTGGAAAATGTTTTTGAAGATAAAAATAAAAGTCTTACCTGCTCTGATGATCGAGCACTCTGTTGACGCTATATGAGAACATCAAACAATCACTATTTTAATTTTAATGTTGAAAGGAACTCTGAACTAATCATTAAAAACAAAACTTAATCACTGCTGTAATACTACAAGGAGCGCTGATAAATACGTCTGTACTCGCTGATAAACAACTCTCTAGTTAATATCAAGTTTGTAGCGAACAGAACTTACCACACTTCTATGAGTATTGCCGATAGGTGTCCTAATAAATTATTAGATATATGAAGAGCCATTGGCTTCAATTCGGCGACATGTTCTGTAAGTTATGGTTATTTGTGTAGGTTGATCAAGGTGAGAAGGAGTGGAGGGTGCTGTTATCAGGAAAACTGTGTCGAGGATTGGTCTACTTCAGTGGTGTCCTCCATTATCGAAAAATAAACCCAACACTGTAAGTTAAGAACATCACTTCACAAACTTCGCGCTAAGAAACAAACGAAAAACACAAAATGGTGTTTAGTTTATGGAATATTAAAATATGTTAAATACTATAATGAAAGAAATATATGTCTTTTTGGGGATCGACAATCCCTTTTGTATATCTCAACTTTCGAGTATACTAGCGCATACCGAAAGCAGCGTATTCTGAAAGCAGATGTTCTTGTCGTGGTTATGCGCTGTTACATATTAAATATTCAATTTTATTAAAAAAACCTAACAAATATGAGAAAAAATAAAAATGCGAGAAAATATATCTAAGTTAGGATGAATGTCACCATATAAAACTTGAAAGCTACCTCTATTAGTGTTAAGTCCTTGATAAAATCTGCATGCATTGCATGTGGTGCCATCTAGTTTCAAAAGCTTGTACTGCAACTATGCATTTGCTTATTTAAATAATACAATGAAATGCACTTGAACCATGTTTTTCTAGTTTTTAACTGTCGTAGTAATTTGTATTTTATAGATAATACAAATTTCAGAACAAACAGAAATTATAAATGCTTTGAAACTTGGTGGTTCTAAAATCTGCCAATAAGAACAGATCCACAAGGATTTAATAACTAGCTTAAACTGGCGAATTCTGTGTATTTCAATTTATAGAACTTAAAAACTGAACTTCTTCTCCCCTAGCAGTGTGTCATCGTTCTCTGTTGTATGTATGTACCATCCGTATATGAGAAAGGTGAAAAATAGGGCCTCAGTTGCGTTCTATAGCCTTGGCGAGGGACTTGAAGGCTCGCCTGCGTCATAAGTCTTATCACCCTTACAAACTCTGCTCTGGATGTGTTCATTTATAATTATTATTATTTTTTTTTCAGTTGTTACGGATTAAGTGAGGTGCTGGACTTTTGCACTTGAACATCGGACACATGCGCAATAATCAGCACAAAGTTGCTTCATCCACTTGCAATGCAAAGTCAGAAGTTTTTAGTTTATGAGTTAATTGATCGCAAAGATCTTCAGATCTAACTACAGTTCCTGTTCACATTCAAATGAGTCTTTTTATATTTTGCAATTCTATAGGCAACTTACACAAAATGCAACTATTCAACAAGGATACAAGCGATGCTTTGGATGCCATGGTTTCTACCAGAATCGATTTTTCTCTGTGAAAAAAAAAATTAATGTCTTGCCAATAATAAATTGATATCTACAAAATGTGAGGATGAGAACCTAACTTGAAAAATACTATGTATGGTTTCAAAAAATATTTCGACTTATTCGGTTCCATGGCATCTAGATAATATTTACGTGAAAAGTAAACACTTTGGTTTTCCCTCTCTATTCCGTAAGTAGAAATAGATTTCCAATCGATTGATTGTGTACTGTGTGTAATTGTAGCCTTGTACCAAGTCATCAAGTTATTCATTATTTATAAAATTTGTTGTCATATGTACTGATGAAAATGAATGGCATTTTAATACTTCCAGATGTATTACCTGCTATTTCCGTTGTGCCTTAAAATCACATCACGTGCCCGACACGTGTTGCGAGGCTGATGGAAAAAACTAATCGTAGATGGCAGCACACGAGTAATGTTAAAAATTCAAGAAATTTCAATGGACTTCTTCGGTTGGAATCATAGTATTTTTCAAGTTAGGTTCTCATCCTCACATTTTGTAGATATCATTTTTTTTTCGTAAATTATTATTATTTAATTCTTGCTTTTCGTTTTCCCCTCTCCCCCAAAAAAGGATCTCGGGGGAGAATTAAAGAGTGGGAGTGTCCCTCACTTTGGAAACCTAGGCCTGGTACCACCATCACCACCAACAACCACACACACACAATTGCAGTAGCCCGTCTATATCTCGGTGATTATATAGGAGATATTAAATATCTCCTATATAATCACCGAGATTATATAGGAGATATAATCCCGTAAATTCTAATAGTAATCCTAATCGTTCGTTTTTAAATGGTTTAATAATTTAAAAAGATGTCATTTGATAGTTCGGGTTTAAATTAAAAAATAATATTCGATTATACTTTTTATTTTTCTGAATTCTTTTGCCAACTGTTTTATATCAGTGGCTATTCATCAGAAATAAACTCTACAATGCGATGTCTGATAATCGTAACCCGGATGATGCATTGTTAAGAAATTATTATACCACAATTACTTGTAGTGATAAAATCAAACTGGGATTTCTGTGTGTTTTCTGCTGTTTAGTCGCATTTATTACCTCTGAATTCGTGAATGAGTTGCTAAAAATACAACTTCGAAATACAACTTTAAGTATTCGGGAAAATGGAAATTTACTAAGATAAAAATAAACATTAGTGAAAAATGAGTTGCATACTTAAAGAGAGAACCTCCGGTTAATCAAAATATATATGCACACGGAGAGATATGTAGTTAATGACATGTATCGGGGGAGACAATTCAGTAAATAGCTTGCTCCTTTCTTATCAGCGTTTCCGCTAAGTGAGCCCATTATTCGTCATCTAAAGTGAAGGTGATGGCAACTCGACCCACTAATTATCTCTCGTGGGACGTTTGCTACATTTTTTTGTGATCTTCACTTTTTTGTAATTCACTAAAAACTACGTCAACGGATCTAACAACAGAAAAAAAACGAAGTAGGCAAGTTAGAAAGTTTTTAAAGAAATAAACGACAAAATCGTGTGTGTGTGTGTGTGTGTGTGTGTGTGTGTGTGTGTGTGTGTGTGTGTGTGTGTGTGTGTGTGTGTGTGTGTGTGTGTTCACCAATTACAATAATTTCTGCTTATTAATAAGTTTTATACAATAATACACCACTTTTAGATATTTATCGCGTTCATTATTATTATTATTAAGTGACACCTCCAGCGAGTCCAAGGACTCATCAAATTAGGGCACACTCTACCTAGCTAAATACATCTCATCCTCTTCAATACTAACATCAACGCCATCTACTGCCTATCACCACCACCACCAACGGTATTTATTTATTTTATTTTATTTTATTTTTGTCTGTGTTCAGAAGGCCGATTTGTCTGTATTATCTGTTTGTTTTACTTTCAGAGACCAAATTAAATTACGTATCTAATACAACGTGTTCCAAAAATCCGTGACCAATTGCAAATCTCTCAATGTAAAAATATACCTTATACCTTGGCTACTTGATATCTCTTAATATATCTTTAGTTTTGGCTCTCTATTTCAGTAATATCTTTAGTTAAAATTTTGGTTGAGATAAAAGTGGTATAATGGATGCTACTCATTTTACACAGCTTGACAATAAAAGTTGCTTTATTTTTCTTAAAAATAATATTGTAACTTATATTTAGTTTTAAAATATATTTTAAAATTAAAATAACTTTAAATATTTTCTTAATATTATAAAAATATTTTATACACCTTTAAAAATTGCAATAATTTTTTTATAAAACCCTTTAAGGCAGATAGCTGTGCGTAGTGAGGTAGGAAGGGGACTGATACATTCAATCCAATATTCTTGGGGGGTAATGGATGGCAATGCTGTAGCCAATGAAGTTCTAACTGAGGCTCGGCTATTGCTATTACCCTCCTGCCATGATCAGAACTTTAATTGCTCAAAATAACACCTTATCCCTACACTGTCTTTTACAGATAACGGGGAATATGAAAAGCATTCTTGCTTCGCCCCTTTAAGCCAGTCCTTATAAGGACTAAAGCTGTGCGTAGTGTTAGATACAATCTCTAATACTATTTTTTATGATCTTTTGTGCGGCTTAGATCAAATGTGTAGTTCATTTTTGTGAACTTTCCCCATAAGTGATTAGCAAATTGTAGTATAGTATATGTTAGCTCAGTTATTATCGGCAAAGCGTCTCATAGATGCACTTGATAATCTCATAGATGCACTTGATAATAAACTACAGCAGCAGGTACAGAATAAACCCAAGACTGGGGCAAAAACAACACACTCGGTGGTGGGAATAGCTTAGCCCCCCCCCCCCCCCCCCCCTCACCAGCATGGCCTTGCCGCGTACGCGAACCCTTGGAATCGAAGTGGAAGCTGATCTACGACCTCGATGTTTGTCCAAAGCCCTCATCGAAAGCGTCGGCGCTGAGCAGATTTTTGGGTTTACTCCCTTTGGTGGTGGCCGCTTCCAAGTAGTAGTAAGGAGTGAGCAAACACGATACAAACTACTTGCAGGATTCGAATGTAATGGAAAAACAATAGTTCCATTTTTGGTAGGGAGCATTACCAAACTACTTAGAATCCCCAGATTCCCTTTAGAATATATTGAAACGGATGTAAAGATCATCCACGAAATATTCGGGAAATGGGGCGTTCTACACAAGGTGGAAGTCCTAAATGACGCAGAAAACCCCAAATGGAAGTCGGGTGAAGTCCACATCTCCCTCGAGATGAAAATGCCCGTTCCAAACTTCATTATTATTGGATCCGCCAGAGTAATGATAAATTACCCTGGTGTAAAAAAAACAATGTTTTAGATGTGGTGCTTTCACTCACCTTGGGGCGGACTGTCCTAGAGTGAAATGTAAAAACTGCCTCAAAGCAGGTCACAACCAAGAAAACTGTGAGTCAGTTTGCCTGAAATGTGGGGTCATTGACCACAAAGTGGACACATGCCCATCCAGAACCCTTGCTGAGAGGATGGGTGGTGCAATCACGCCAGCAACTCCACCAAGCAATGGAAATGACACACCACAGGAAGCTTCTCCTCCTTTCGAGGCTGCTCCTGATATAACAGAAATCCATACCTCCACGTCTAAGAAAAACCGAAAGGGGAAAAAAATTTCCACAAGCAGTAAAATCCAACAAGAAGAAACAGTCGCTATTGAAACCATCAATACCAATATAGATACTAATACAGATGATATAGATAGGGAAGAAGGAAAGATGAAGGTGAACACCAACACCTCCAAACGGCCATTAAGCCCACAGGAAGAAGAGTTGGTAACGCCCAAAACAGCAAAAGTATCTGAGACCGCCCACCCAGAAGTCCCTCACGCGAAAGCAGGGGAGACACTCAGCCATCTCATCAGAGGTATCCCAGGGATGGCGGAAAAATTCAAAGAAGCGATAAAAAACTAGGAGAACCTGAACTTCACCTCACAGGAGAACATGGATCTGACATCGTTAGTGCAAAATGGGGTGACATTTTCGTTGATGACATCAGCAAAATCACCCCTGAGCAAGTAGAGGTAGCCCAGGATTTAGACGAGGAGGCAGCTTCGGCGTTCTTCATAGCTCTCTGCAAACTAGACATGGCCAAGGGAAGTGAGGTGGCCAAAAGAATCATAACAGCCCACAACAAAAGAAAGGAACAGTAACCACCTTGTGGATTTCTGTACTCAGCTTCACTGGTTTTTAGCTCCCACAGGTGGGGGAGGACCTGAGAACCCGAGCGGCGAAGGCTTACAGCGAGGCGGTGCAGTTCCTTGTGAGCTGCATCACTCGGGCCAGATCCTTCCTCCACCTCTAAGTTTAACTTTCAATTTTTGCTTTTCTCTGTACTTTTTTGTTTTTGTTTTGTTACACGTTTCCTTTTTAGGATTTTTCCTTTTTGGTAAAGTGAAAAATCAACGACCGTTTTAGAAACGCCCCTGAGGGACAAACAGGTCAACTGAGGCCTCTTTAACCTACCTCTACCACTATGCACTCTATCTTTATTTCCTCTCCTACTATCTGCTGACTCTCAGCCTATCTTACTCTACAGGCCGATGATGAAGATTTGTTGAACTCACAAATTATATTATTTATTATTTTCTCAGTATTAAACTGGTCATTCCGGTTGAAATTTCAGAATTTTCCTAGTTTCTTACAAATTGTTATACGTAATTTTAAAGGTTATTTACCAGTTCCTTTTTTTCATGTAGTGCTTCTTTCATTTGTTTTTCCCTACTTTCCTCGGGCAGACACCTGAAGAGGGGACTGACCGGGGAAAGCTGAAAAGAATGGATGGAGGGAGATAATGTCGGAGATCTGCTTGGTGCTGACATTTAAGTCAGGCCAAGTAGATCGACTGAGGCCTCTTTTAACTATCTATTGCTATCCACTCTATCCTCCTCCTCCTCTCTCACTATCAAGCTGACTCTCAGCACAACTTTTTTAAATCTAAAGAGGCCAGTGATGAAAGGCACGAACTCCCATTCGACCATTTATTACGGTTGGACTTCTTTTGGCTAAGTTCAAAGTGTGGTGGAGTGTAGTATGTTTTATAGAATAATAGTATCTGTTCTCATGAGCCTTTTTGCCAAGAGTTGCAGCTCTATCAAGTTATTTTCAGTCTTTTTTCCTAAATTTTGGTTTTCTGAAGGCGAAGAAGTGCTTGGAGCTTGCTCCACGTCTGCCACGATCTGCCGTGGTGTTGTCCTACCTCGAGGATCAGCTCACTCCTGTGCCGTGACGTCATCGATCGAATTTCTGTCCTGCCTTGTGACTTGTGACTTAAATTGGTGTGATGGAGATCCAAGCCCTTGGCTTTTACTCCCTTTGTCTTGTATGTGTGTGTCTCTTGAGGGAGGGGGGGAGTAGTTATTGAGCAAGTGCTCGCCCTATTCGGGCTGTGTGGTTTATGGTTAGCTTTGGAATAGCAGGATTGTTTTGGGGCGTTTGTGTTTCATTTTATCCTGTTCATTATAATCTGTCGCTGTCCTTATTAGTTGGTTTGGGTGGGTGGCTGCTTGTGTGAAGTAATTTGTGGCTGTTTGTTGGAGGTATTTGAGAATTGTCGGTGTATTTGCTTCTCGATGGAGCTGTGTGTTTCGTATGAACCATGGGGCGTCAAATGACATTCTTAAACATTTGTTTTGTATTGTTTGGAGTTTTTTGATGTTGTAAGGTGCTGTGTGACTCCACGCGGGAGATCCGTATGTTATTATGGGCCTTATGATTGATTTGTAGATGAGTAGTTTGTTGTCTATGCTTAAGCAGCTGCGTCTGTTGGTTAGTGGGTATGTTTGGGCTATGACTGTGTTTGCTTTGGCGCATGTGTGTGCAATGTGGGTATTGAAGTGTAGTTTTTTGTCAAGTTGTATTCCTAGGTATTTCGTTGTTGTTACCCATGGGATTATTTTGTTGAATATGTGTACTGCTTTGTGGGGGGATTTTTTCCTCCTTGTGAACAGTATTGCTGCGCTTTTATCTCCGTTTACGTCGATCCTCCAGTTTTAGAACCAGAGTTCGAGTTCATTTGCTGCGGTTTGTAGTCGTTTTGTTATCAGTTTTGGGCATAGTGATCTGGTTAAAATGGCTGTGTCGTCTGCGTAGTAGGCAGAAATCGTTGTTTTGTTCTGTGGGATATCAGCCATGTAGATGGCAAATAATAGGGGGGAAAGTAGTGATCCCTGTGGAACTCCAGCTGTGACTTTGCGTTCAGTGGATATTATTCCTTGTATTTTCACTCGGAATTTTCTGTTTTTTAAGTATGAGCTGATCAGGAGGACTAGGTGTATTGGTACTTTTGCTGTTATTAGTTTATGTAGGAGACCGATGTGCCATACTTTGTCGAAAGCTTTGGCTATGTCGAGAAAAATGGCACCGGTTTGTTGTTTCCAATTGAAACCGTGTGTGATGTATTCTGTGATTCTTTGTACCTGTTGTACCGTGCTGTGGTGTGGTCTGAACCCGAATTGTTCGTCTGGGATGATGTTGTTCTTGGTGGCTATTTCTTGTAGTCTGATCAGGATTACTTTTTCGGATATTCTTCCGAGACAGGAGAGGAAACTGATGGGTCGGTAATTTTGTGGGAATTTCGGGTCTTTTCCTGGTTTGGGGATCAGGATTATGTCTGCAGTCTTCCAACGGTTTGGGAAATAGCTAAGCCTGAGCATCGCGTTTGTGATGGCAACTATGTGCATGAGTGCTTTGGGTGGTAGGTGTTTGATTAATTTGTTCGTGATTTTGTCTGGACCCGGCGCTTTTTTATTTTTAAGGTGTTTAATTATTTCGCGTATTTCTTTTGGGGATATTGGGCGGATATTCGGTTTCTGGTTGTGGTGCCTTAGTGCATGTCGCGTCTGTCGGGGTATTTTTGTGATAAATGTTAGGTCTACGTTCTTGTAGTTGGGGCTGAATTGTAGTTCTAGGCTGTCGGCGAAAGCTTCCGCTTTTTCGTCATCGCGGTAGACCGTGCCGCGTTCCCCATGGATTGGTGGTACGTATTGCGTGTTGCGAAGGCTTTTGAGGAGTTTCCATAGTGCTTGGTCATTTGGTTGTATAGATCGGAGTGTGTTTTTCCAGTGTTGGTTGCGGAAATCTTTGATTGCATAGCGGACTAGTTGAGTAGCTTTGTTGAGTTCTTGTCGGTCTTGTGGCGCTAGTGTTTTATGATATTGTCTGCGTATTTTATTTTTGTGCCGAATGAGTTTTCTGATGTCTTCTGGGAGTTGGTTTGGTTTGGTGTTGGATGTAATCGAGGTTACTGCTGCTAGGCTTAGCGTTATTTGTTTTTCTAGGTTGGAGACTGCAGTTTCGATATCTTGTTTCGTGGAGATGATAGGTATGGGTCCTATGGTGTCCTTGATTTTTGTGGGTAGTTGTGTCCAGTTTGTGGTGGTAGGGTTTGTAGTTGTTTCGTCCGGTGTAGCGCCCAGCTGGAGTAGGACTGGGTTATGGTCTGTGCTTAGATCGTTTATTGTTATTAGCTGGTATTGATGGTTCACGTTTTTTAGGATAACTATGTCTAGTACGTCTGGTCGCCCTATCGTGCCGTAGTGTGTGGGTTCGATCGGTCCTGCGACTACAATGTTCCTGTTAGCGATGAAATTGTGTAGGATTTTGCCGCTTTTGTTTGCAATCCTGCTATTCCATGCTGGGTGTTTTGCGTTTAAGTCACCAGCCATTATTATGGTTTCATTATTGTCTAGTAGCTTCCGCGTCTTCTGTCCTGCCAACAGAAGACGCGGAATCTCCCTGCCTGGGATTCCACGGACGCTGACGTCTGACGGAGCTCCTGTGGTAAGATTGTTTTTGCCTTTCTTATCCCCCCGTGCTTTTTTTTTGATCATATCGAAGTTCTCGCCCAGAGTTCGCACGCTAGGGTTTGAAATCGACCAGAACATCTCAAAAACGACGTTTGTGAGAGCTGTACTCACCGTCTGTAAGCAAGAAGACATTTATGGACTTACCCCTTATGGCGGCGGAAGGTTTCAAATCGTAGCCAAGACTATTGAAGCTAAGGAAAAGTTCCTCGAAGGAGTACAATGTGAAGGGACCAGATACCTTCCCTTCGTAGTTGGCAGCATCGTTAAGACTGTTATGATAAACAGATTCCCACTGGAATATCTTGGGGAAGGGGAAGACGTCATCAAAAATATCTTCTCAAAGTGGGGAATAGTTCGTAGGGTAACCATCGGCAAAGACGAGGACATCCCCGAGTGGAATTCAGGAGAAGTCTCCTTTTCCATAGAAATGAAAACTCCGATCCCAAATTTTGTACTCCTGGGCTCCACCAGGATAGTAGTGTACTACCAGGGAGTAAAGAAGCAATGCTTCATATGTAACTCCCTGGAACACCTCAGTGCCGCCTGTACTAAAAATAAATGCAGTAACAGCAGAGCATCATATCAGCCAATATAAGGCGCCTTGCCTGAAGTGCGGAGACGGAAATCACAAGATAGACGTCTGCCCAAACAGGACCTACGCGGAAAAAACGGGAGGAACCATTACGCCAACTGCACAGTCAGCATTAGGGAAAAATATAGAACATTCTCCAATTACAACTGCAACAGATACTGAAGCCCTCCCCAATCGGCCTCACAGGAAATGGTGATGAGACATCGAGTGAGGACGAAAAGGAAGCAGGCAGTCAGGAAAGCGAGAAACTCACAACAGACAATTTCAAGAAATCACCAGCTAAAAACCCAGAAAATGTCAAGAAGAAGGAAGAAAAAGAGAACAAGAAAAAAGACAAGGGCGTAAACGTGGAACATGCCGCCACTATCGGCAAAGGGGACAAACAGCAGAGCCAACAGGAAACAGAAGGAGTTACTACCTGGTCTAAGAAACACAAAGATTTAGTTGTCACTCACAATACCCCAGTTGAATCAGAAATAACAGAAGGAGACCAGAAGAAATCCCAGTTTAATGGAAAAAAGCCCCAAAACAGGAAGGAAAGTCGTCTCCGAATGGTCAAGTAAGGCTATAGTAAGAACTGTCTATGACGGCATACCAGAATTTCAAGGCAAACTATTGAGGATATTAGACAAATTAGAGCACACTTGGTTCATTGTAACAGAAAACGATAAAACAAAGACGACAGAACTCTTCAGTAATGACAGACATATAGAAGATGTAACTAAAATCACCCCAGAGCACATGGAAGCTTTCTACGAGCTAGGGAGCATGGAAAAAACAGTCCTACAGGAATCACTGAAGACGATAGGACAATCAATGAAGGAACACAAACCATCCAAGTTTAAACTTTTAAATTATTAAAAAAAAAAAATCTATTCCATATATCTTGTTCACATAGGAAGGGGAAGACCTGAGAACCCGAGCGGCGAAGGCTTACATCGAGGCGGTGCAGCTCCTTGTGGGCTGCATCACTCGGGCCAGGCTTTTTCCCCTCTCCTTTTTCAGTTCCTAATATGTTCAGTCTTGTTTGTGTGTAAATGTATGTATGTGTATGTAAGAGTCCTCTATTCATTTGTTTTTCCACTCACCTTCCCCGGACAGAAACCTGAAGGGGTGACTGGCCGGGGAAGGCTGGGAAAAAAGAACGGATGGAGTGAGGAAATGTCGGAGATCTGCTTGGTTTCTTACTATTTGAGTAAGGCCAAGTAGATCGACTGAGGCCTCTGTACCTAACTACCACTATCAACTCTACCTATCTACTCCTCTCTTACTATCAAGCTGGCTCTCAGCACAACTTTTTACTCTTAAAAGGCCAATGATGAGATGATATGAACTCACATTCTACCATTTAAGTTGTGGTATCGCTTCTCGGCCCTTTGGCTAAGATCAAGTGTGTAGTTTCTGACCGATAATATCGGTACGAGTCCTATCGGGTTTCACGATATTTAACCGGAAATCTACAGAACTTCCTAAACCCCGTACCCTCGGAATTGAGGTTGACGCCACAATACCGGCAAGGGCGATGGTGAAAGCTATCATAAACTGCGTCGGAGCAGAGAACATTTTTGGATTTACCCCTTATTGGGGGAGGATGATACCAGGTAGTGACTAAAAATATGGAGACCAGAGAAAAGCTTCTCCAAGGGTTTGACTGTGGTAAAGTAAAAGTATATCCCTTCATGGTTGGGAGCAACCTGAGAACCCTTAAGATACCACGATTTCCCCTAGAATATGCAGAGAACAACGATATAATTCATAGCGTATTCTCTAAGTGGGGAGTTGTACGGGAAATCCAGGTTCACAATGACGCCGACAATCCTGAGTGGAAGTCAGGGGCAGTAACTATCTCTCTTGAAATGATGACCGAAGTTCCTAACTTTGTGCTCATAGGATCTGCCCGGGTAATGGTAAATTACCCAGGCGTCAAAAAGCAATGCTTTAGATGTGGTGCCTTCAATCATCTTGGGGCAGACTGCCCTCGCATAAAATGCAAGAACTGCCTAAAAATTGCCACAGCCAAGAATAAAGTAGGAGAACCTGAACTCCTCCTAACAGGGAAATATGGACCCAACATCGTCAGTGCAAAATGGGGTGACCTCTTCGTTGATAACATCAGCAAAATAACCCCTGAGCAAGTAGAGGTAGCCCTGGATACGAGGAGGCAGCTTCGGCGTTCTACATAGCTTCCCTTGGCCATGTCTCGTTTTGACAAACCAGACATGGCCAAGGGAAGTGAGGTGGCCAAAAGAATCATAACAGCCAACAACAAAAGAAAGGAACAGTAACCACCTTGTGAATTTCTGTACTCAGCTTCACTGGTTTTTAGCTCCCACAGGTGGGGGAGGACCTGAGAACCCAAGCGGCGAAGGCTTACAGCGAAGCGGTGCAGTTCCTTGTGAGCTGCATCATTCGGGCCAAATCCTACCTCCACCTCTAAGTTTATCTTTCCATTTCTTCTCCGGATTTATTCTCTCTTAGTTTTGTTACATGTTTCCTTTTTAGGATTTTTCCTTTTTTTTTAAAGTGAAAAATCAACGACCGTTTTAGAAGCGTCCCTGGGGGGCAAACAGTCTTTTACCTACTCTACCACTATGCACTCTATCTTTATTTCCTCTCCTACTATCTATTGACTATCAGCCTATCTTACTCTACAGGCCAATGATGAAGTTTGTTACCTGTGAAATAGATAAAACCTCTGGTCAACTATGAAACGAGTTCTGAGAATGGTTTTAAACTATCTGCCATTCAAAATCGCCATATCCAAATAACTAGCGATGTTTGTACCGGAATTATAAAACATTAAGAATAGAAATCTTAAACTAAGTATTGACAAAAATGTTAGATATGAATAAATTAAGTAATAGTCAGTTGCTTTTACTTGGATTAAGAAATTGATTTTTTTGACGTTATTGTAATTAATCTTTAAACTATCTTAATTTTTCATCTTTAAAAGTATAACTTTTATTGATTGGAAATTGCATAAATGTTTATGAAAAAAAAATGAGACATATCTGCTTACTTTATACGAAAGTAAATATGCAGTTATATGTTGTAAGAGAAAAGTTGTATTCGAAGATCTATTCACAGCAGTTTCTAGTGACAAAGGACACTTTTAAAAGACCTCGAAAACTACCGGTTGTTTCAAAGAGCTTAATATTGGATAACTCAAAGCAACTCATGCTATGAGGTAGCATTTAAGTTAAGCTTTTGAACTGTGTTTTCTTTTGGCTATTTGAGAAGAAGAAGAAAAAACCTTCCACCCCTTAAACTCTTTTTATAAGTTTATAAAAGAGAATTTGATATTTGCATCCGGCTGCAATGTTGTAACAGATGTGGTCACAACTCTCTAGATCTAGAATATCCAGATAGATTCCGTTACTGGTGGTCTTGGCAAAGAACTGCTAACCTTACCTTTTGTTACGACGATGCACAGAATTTGTGGGTACAAAAACCACAAGTACGCTAACAAAACAACTGGAGAGAATTTAACTAAGCTGATTTAAAAGTGATAGCAAAATAAAACAATTAAATAAAAATGAAAAGATAGGGTAACATTAATATTCTAATTTTAATTAAAAAACAAACGTTGAATTCAGTGATTAAACTTGAAGTAAAAAAAAAAAAACACGAACTCACAATTCAGTGATAATTTCAGTTGAGAAGGTGATCCATCACACTGAGACTAATTACCCTCCGTGGGCTCACCAGCGATTCTCGAGACAGTCATTCTGCTATTTATCACAGTGGCACACAGAAAACTCGGCAGAAAATTAAGGGACTTTATCCGACACTTTATGAACACTCGCTGACACATTTCAAGTACTGTAAGGGAACATTTGGGAAAATGATTAATGAGATCTCAAAAGAAATCATTTAAGAAGCAAATTTTGTCTGCAATTTATGACGTAAATAATATCAAGAAAAAACCTCATTTTCTTTGAAATGTAAGAAAAAGTGCAGACTCCAAATAAAATAACGAATTCTTAGATATATGAAGAGCCAAAGGCTTCAATTCGGCGACATATGACTTGTTTAAGTTAAGGGATATTACATCCCATATAGTTTCTTAGCCGAATAAGAAACTCAAAGAGTTTCATGCCGAATAAGAAACTCAAAGAGTTTCATGCCGAATAAGAAACTCAAAGAGTTTCATGCCGAATATAGTAGAAACTATATAAAGTTCGGCGATTCCAAGCATAAGCAAATACCTGGATACTGCAGCAACTGACCTTAAAGGTAGTGCAAGATGAGGCAACTCATGTCTAAGGTGGAGCAAGCTCCGATCACTATTCTTAATATTTCCCCATAATGTGAACTTAGCTCCTAGGAGCTGTATTACTGTTCTACATTATGAGAGCAGGTCACTACCCAGACCGGTTTCAACCTTATGTATAGGTGAAGCGGGCTCTAAAAATAAGACGATCCCGAAAGATCGCCCAACTCAGCGTTGTTCCACTCGATGACAGGCTCACCCCGTCACCGAGAAGAACTTCTCAGCATTGGCTCTACCCAGTGGCAGGCTCACCCCACCACCAAGAAGAGCCATAATCTCAGCGGTGGCCCCACTCAGAGACAGGTAAAACCTACCTCTAAGTGGAGCCTCTCAAAGCCAGATCCGCCCCTCACCGGTTTCCACCCTCATTGGGGTCTCATCAGTGAGTAGGTAGAATGGGAGTTCATGTCTTTCATCATCGGCCTTTGGAGTATAAAAGATTGCTGAGAGTCTGCTGGTAGTAAGAGGGGAAGAGAGCGAAAAGGTAGAGTATGATAGTAGGAGGTAGTAAAGAGGCCTCAGTCGAACCTGTTTAGCTGTCTAAACCAGAAGTTGTGGCAAAAAGGTCTGTGAACATCTTCTACTTGCAACTATTCTTTAAAAAAAAAAATTGCAATAAAATTTTGTTATATGCGTTCGTAAAATAGTTAACAATTTAACTAACTAGGTGTCTATGGAGGTCCTCTCCTAACACCTATTTTAGTATAAAACTTAAGCCGGATTTTTTATTTTTATTTTATTTTATTTATTTTTATTTTTTTTCCGAAAAAAAAAAAAAGAAAAAAAGAACACTTAGCTACGGGAGTCAAAATGTAAAATTACTGCGGGAATGAAAGCATTTCTGCGTGAATTAGAGCATAAAAAAGTTATGAACGTTTTTTTTTTTTTTTTTTTTTTTTAATATATATAAAAGAAGCAGTAAAAAAAAAATTGGCCAACCTTACACCACAGGGAAAACAAGATTTGGGGGAAGAATCTGGCCCGAGAGATTCCGCTCCCAAGAAGCAGCACCGCCTCGCAGTAAGCCTTCGCAGCCCGGGTTCTCAGATCTTCCCCCTCCTATATGAACTGTAAGAACCTGTGAAGAAAGAAAAAGAAAGCACATGTTACTTTTTAAAGGAACAGACATGGTATGATTAGGCCCTGTCTCAGGACACAGAGGATAGGAGGTTTGCACCATTTATTTACAAACTTCCCGTCCCCTAGTATATGCCTTTCTTGTGCGAAAAACCTAGGGAGGTACAAATAGATCCCGCTGAGTATTCTGGCTTGTATTATGTTTTCGTCGCTGATTTGGGACTTTTTCCGCACTTTCCAGGTGTGATACTTGATTACATTGATGAGGAAAATTGTAAATTTCAGAATTTTCTTGATTGGTGGGGGAAATTGCAGATACAAGACCTCCTCTAGTGTAAGCGGCTGGATTCCTAGTACTGCGCTTAATCTCTGCCAGACATGTCGGGCGGGGGGGGGGGAACAAGTAAAAGAAATGTCCCACCGTTTCAACACTCTGGCAGACGTCGCAGAAGGGGTCGCACGGTCTTGAATTGTATCGGGACATAACCAGTTTCACCGGTAGCTGACCATTTCAGCTACCGGTGAAATGGCTGTCCCCAGCTATTTCTGATATTTTGAAATAGCATTTCCATGTTAGTTTCTATATTTGGCGCATCGCATCTGGAAAGTTGAAAGAACTCCCAATATCTTGCTTGTGGCTTTAATTTTAGGATTTCCCTCCCTTCGGTTTTAAATTTTTTAAGCTGTCGGCATAATGGATTATACCATTCTAGCACAACCTCTGCGCTGGAATCAGCATGTCCCGTGGTCCCGAAGCAGGGGAGAAAATGCCCTAGAAAGTATATTTAATTAGGGATTCTGAAATATGGTGCCCTATGGTTTTGAGAGTGTTTGCATAGAATAGGCAGTTTAATTTCGGAAGTGAGAAACCCATTGGAGACCTAGTTAATATATATTAATATATATTAATATATATTAACAATAATAATTAGTGAGTTCAACGTATCTCATCA
Organism: Typopeltis vanoorti; assembly: GCF_054136105.1. NCBI lineage: Eukaryota > Metazoa > Arthropoda > Arachnida > Uropygi > Thelyphonidae > Typopeltis > Typopeltis vanoorti. The sequence continues at coordinate 61,549,564 of NC_143549.1, read as the reverse complement.
TTGGCCTGTGGAGTAAGATAGGCTGAGATTCAGCAGATAGTAGGAGAGGAAATAAAGATAGAGTGCATAGTAGTAGAGTAGATGAAAGAGGCCTCAGCTGACCTGTTTTAGCTGTTGACCCCCCCGGGGTGCTTCTAAAACGGTCGTTGATTTTTCACTTTTAAAAAGGAAAAATCCTGAAAAGGAAAAAAAAGGAGAGACTAAGCAAATTTAACAAGTGTAAATAAATCTAAAGACTATATGTGGAAGACAATTCTATAGAGGAATGAGTTTGCCGAGCAAACCCAGAACAGTATAACCAGGAAAAGAAGGGAGATGACCTGGCCAGGAAGACCCCGCCCTGAAAAGGGCTTGGGACCACCTCGATGTTGGCCTTCGCAGTCCGGGTTTGTTCAGGTCAACCCCAACCTGGGGACAGAAAAACTTTCAACTGTGAAAGGACTAGACCTACCTGTGGGTTGAACGCTGATCAGGAAGGAAGATCGAGATAGCGTCAACACCTACAACTTGAAGGTGTTATAGGAGCAGACACAACTGGATTCCCCCCTGTATGATCTGGCAGATGGTTGGTGGATCACACCATCTCCTCAGGAACCACTCTTCTCCCCGTAAGTACCTTTCCTGCTCCAGGAAGCGGCGGAGGTAGGCTGAGAGGCAGTTCTTAACACGGAGATAGATGTGATCCCCCTCGTTAAGAAGGTATTTTTTCCTGATTTTCCAAATGTGGTGCTTAATCACATTTATTAGGAAAATCAGGTGTTTCTTGTTTTTGGTTACTGGGGGAGGAAACTGTAGAAAGACTATTTCGGGGAATGTGAGCGCTGGGATCGCAAGCACCTCAGCCAGTCTGTGCCAAACACGCTGTGCTGGCGGGCAGTGAAAGAAAAAGTGCCCTACGGTTTCTATCGCACCGCAGACGTCGCAGAAGGGGTTGCATGGTCGCGGGTTGTAAGCTGATTTTACGAGTTTCACCGGGAGTCTGCCGTAGGCGATTCTCCAGGCTAAGTCCCGGTGAAATGGTTGCCCCCAGCTGTTTTTTATGTTGGTGAACAGCACCTCTTCGTTTGTGCCCAGATCGGGTTTTTCCCAGTCAAAGCTGTCAAAAATTTTCCAGTACAGCTTGTTTGGGCTGAGCTGAAGCACTCGAACTCCATCCGTTGCCAATTTTTTAAAAAGTTTACATATTGTGTAGTACCACTCAGGCACCGTCTCCGCACATGGTCCGGCGTGGCCAGTGATTCCGAAGTAGGGTAGGAAAAATCCTAAGAAGTATTTCATCAGATTGCCGGAAGGGTGATTTGATGCCAGTGCTTTCCGTATGGTCTGAGCAGCGTTGGTTAGGTGGCAGTATTTGAGGATTGGCAGGGCGAATCCCCCTTGTGTGGGGGGAAGATGGAGAAATGCCCTGCGCACCTCGTGTTTCCTGTTGTTCCAGAAAAAATTAGTGATATATTTGTGAATGGCGTTGTCTTGTGTGTCTGTTATGTTTGTGAGGTTAATGGTGTGCAGTAACATCGGTTTTAGGACTGTTTTGATAACTGTTGCTCTACCTTCGAATGATAGGTAGTTTGGACTGAAGGGTTTTAGTTTTTCGCAACACATTTCTATTAAGTGTTGTGTTTGCAACACTGGGGTCTCTAGGAAGGGAATTCCTAGTATTGTTAATGGGCCGGTTGTGGGTTTCAGACCATACGGAAGACTGGCAGGGTCGAATTTCCCATAAATTTTGATTCTTGTTTTTTCTGGGTTGGTGTGAAGACCACTGAGCATGCTGAACTCTCGCAGTATGCCGAAGAAGATGTAAATCGATTCGGAATCCCTAAGGGTTCCGACAATGTCATCGGCATATGCGACAGTTTTGCTCTGTTTGGAGCCTAAGGGTAGCGGTATTCCTCTTACTGCGCGCGTCTCATCAATTTTTTTTAGAAGAGGCTCTAGTACTAAAGAGAAAAGAAGGGGGCTAAGGGGGCAGCCTTGCCGAACCCCTCTGCGTATGGGAATGGGTTCTGAAAGAAACCCATTAATCGTAATGTGCGTTGTTGTTTTACCGTACATGCTTTTGATTGCTTCCCTTACGCAGGCCGCCACTCCGACTTTCTCTAGGATATAGTGCAGGAAGTTGTGCTTTGCACTATCGAACGCTTTATCTAAGTCTACTGATACGAGTGCAAGTGGGAGTTCCTTATTCGTCACAAAGCGAAGAAGGTCTCTTATCAGGAAGAGGTTGAGCGCCATCGATCTTCCCGGAACACCGTATACTTGAGTGCTGGTTAGCACATTCCCAATGCCCAACTTCAGACGGTTACATATCACTCTTGCGAATAATTTGTAGTCTGTGTTAGTCAAGGAAATGGGCTTCCAGCTACCCATGCTATTCAGGTCTCTCCCTTTCTTGGGGATGAAAATTGTGTACCCGCTAACGAAGTCAGCAGGCACGTCACCAGTGAATAGGAAGCTGTTGAATAGTGAGACCAGGATAGGCAAGATGAAGTTCCAGGCTGAGCGATAGAGCTCAACGCCTAGCCCATCCAGGCCAGGGGTTTTCCGTAGCTTAAGCTGTTTATAGGCTGGAGTAACCTCTTCCGAAGTGATTGGTCTCTTTTGAAGAGTTCTGAGGTGTTCAGGCATGTTGTCAATGTTCCACACATCGAAGTCGCCTGTCTCCTCAGCTTCGTCGGAATAGGTTCTCGTGTAATGCTGGGAAAATTGCCGCAGGATGTCTCCCGTGGTTGTGAGTGTTTGCCCGTTAGCATGAATTTGCCGAACCGCTTTCTCATCTTGTGCTGCTATGCGCTGCCGGTTATAAAAAGCGGCCGAAGGTGTTTCCGCCTGCCGGAGAAACAATCTGGTGCGAAAATCGAGCTCGGCGACTTTTTTTCGTCGAAGTGCCTCGAGTTCGATTTCCACGGCTTTAATAAGCGAATCGCTAGGAATACCGTTTCTCTGGTTAGCCCGGTACCACCCTAGCTCTCGGTACAGCTCTCTCATTTTTTTCCTTTGCGCGTGAGCTCTTTCTCTGGAGATGTTTTGGAAGAGCTCTTTCGCCTCGGTTTTGAACTGGGCCCACGCGTCCCAGTCCCAGTGGGCCCTTTTCCTTCCTTCGCATAGCAGCTGCAAATCCTTGCTATAAATTTTGGGGAAGCTTGGAGGCATTTTCCAGGGTCCTCTCGATGTTTCTACGACCTCGGGTAGTTCGATGTTCATCAGAACCATTTGATGGTCTGTTATCGAGCTACCAACCGCTATATGCCTGACCGAGATAACTTGTGGCCCAAGGTTCCTGGAAATATAAAGGCGGTCTAGTCGCGTTGCGACTCCTCCGCTCGCCCATGTGGTACCCACTGTGTCTGGATTATGTTCCCTCCAGATGTCGATGAGGTCGACATTATCACAGCAGAGTTGCAGTTCCCTAGAGCCACCGGTACCGGAGTTGATGTTGCCACCAACTTTGTCAAGTCTTACGTCAGCGATGCAGTTCCAGTCCCCCCCCCCGGCGATGATATACTGAACCCCGTGAAAATAGGGTTCTATGGACATGAAGAACCCGCTGCGCTGGTGGGCGTTGTTGGGGGCATATACATTAAGGAAGCGGATGACTCTACCTCCAAACTTCCAGTCTATAGAGACTAGACGTCCTGCAGCATCTTTCTGTACATTGAAAAACCCGCCTAGAATAGGCTGACGAATAAGGATTCCCACCCCCCTCGCACAGCGCTCTCCGAAACACCAGAAGCTCTGAACGGGGAAGCTTCTGGAGAAGTTTTCTATGTCCCAGTACTGATAAAAATGCGTCTCCTGAAGATAGAGTACATGAACCTCATGCAGTAAGATTAGGCTCCAAACAGCGCGTTGTGCGTTGACGGAGCGCAGACCGTTAATGTTGAGAGTGGCGACGCGAAAAGTGTTGTTCATTTTAGTGGTGTAGTTATAGGGAGGGACAATTAGAATTTTAGTGTCTCTTCGGTAACTATTTTGATTAGTGCTTGGTATAGCGCTGTGATGTAGCAGTCGTGTAAGCCCATATTGGCGGCTAGAATGGAGTTTCTAAAGGAGTTTTGTTCCTCATTTAGAATATCTGGCACGGCAAGTTTGTCCCATTCCAAGCCAACACAGGGTTTTGATGAACCCTTTGTGTAGTGGGCATAGAAGTGTGGCTCGCCGTTTTTCTCTATGGCGTTGTGGATTCTTTCGAACCCGTCCTGGTCTTTTTGGACATGGTGGAGAATAGTAGCTCCCCCTGGAATTATTTTAGGGAATGGTGCTGGAGTGGGTTCTGTTCCTGTCGTGGGGAGGGTAGTAGGGTTTCCGCCCATAGGCAACCTTTTAAACGAAGCTTGTTCGTCTTCTACCTGTTCCCTTTGACGTTTTGCTGTAGAGGTGTCCATTTCCTTTATGGCAGATGCTGTGGTTGTATCTGCGTTCGTGGTGGTGGGGGGAACGCCGGCTGTTGAATTTTGGCTTCTGTACTTTTTGGTTTTACCCAGTGATACTTGTTTGAACCCCTCTTGTTTGCCACGTTTGGGTTGGGCTGTTGATATCGGTGGCGGGGGCGGGGTGGGTATTTTTGGTGGTTCTGTGTTGTCAGAGCTAAGGGGGGGGGAGGAACGGGAAGTGGTTGTATTGCATCCCCCATATATTAATATTAACTGCGGGAATGAAAAATTAATATATATTAATATATATATTAACAAAGTCCTTATAAGGACTGGCTTAAAGGGACGAAGCAATAATGCTTTTTATCTTCCCCGTTATCTGTAGAGGACAGTGTAGGTATAAGGTTATTGAGCTATTAAAGCTCTGATCATGGCAGGAGGGTAACAGCAATAGCGGAGCCTCAGTTAGAACTTCATTGGCGATGTGTAAGTAAAGCCAACTCTAAAAATTCGGATTCGGACGATCCCTAGGCCACTTAATCGTGGGCGAAAGACCGTCCATCTCAGCGGTGGCTCCACTCAATGATGGCCTTCCACCCACACACCACCACCGAGCAGAACCGCTCATATTCCGAAGAAAATCATTCACCGACAAAACCCCTCAGCGGGTCGTGCCGGAGAATACTTTCTTCGGAGACTCAAATTGCTCCCGTAAGGCAAAAACCTTAAGAGAGCGAACTCAAAACTCTCGAATCTCTGCGTCCCATGGGGTAACAGCAACAGCCGAGCCTCAGTTAGAACTTCATTGGCTACAGCATTGCCATCCATTACTCTCCAAGGGTATTGGATTGAATGAAAGTTTGTAGCGAACAGAACTTACCACCCTTCTATGAGTATTGCCGAGAGGTGTCCTAATAAATTATTAGATATATGAAGAGACAAAGGCATCAATTCGGCGACATATGACTTGTTTCAGTTAAGAGATATTACATCCCATATTGTTTCTTAGCCGAATAAGAAACTCAAAGAGTTTCATGCCGAATACAGTAGAAACTATATAAAGTTCGGCGATTCCAAGCGTAAGCAAATACCTGGATACTGCAGCAACTGACCCTAAAGGTAGTGCAAGCTGGGGCAACTCATGTCTAAGGTGGAGCAAGCTCCGATCACTATTCTTAATATTTACCCATAATGTGAACTTAGCTCCTAGGAGGTTAAATTGTTAATTTAAAAGTATTTTACGAGCGCATATAAGAAAAGTTTATTTCAAAGATTTTGTTTTAGAACAGGTGTAAGGAGATGATGTTTTACAGACCTTTTAGCCACAACCTCTGGGTTATACAGCTAAACGGTTTGACTGAGGCCTCTTTTTACCTACTACTATCCTACTCTACCTTTCTTTAATCTCCCCTATTACTACCTGCTGACCCTCAGCAATCTTTATACTCCAAAGGCCGATGATGAAAGACATTAACTCCCATTCTACCTACTCACTGATGAGACCTCAATAAAGGTTGAAACCGGTCTGGGTAGTGACCTTCTCTCATAACGTAGAACAGTAATACAGCTCCTAGGAGCTAAGTTCACATTATCGGTAAATATTAAGAATAGTGATTGGAGCTTGCTCCACCTTAGACATGAGTTGCCTCAGCTTGCACTACCTTTAGGGTCTGTTGCTGCAGTATCCAGGTGTTTGCTTATGCTTGGAATCGCCGAACTTTATATAGTTTCTACTATATTCGGCATGAAACTCCTTGAGTTTCTTATTCGGCATGAAACTCCTTGAGTTTCTTATTCGGCTAAGAAACGATATGGGATGTAATATCCATTAACTTAAACAAATAACGAATTCTTTTTTTACAACTCCCTTCCAAATATACAGTGAATGTAGTGAGCCCCCTGGGTAATTCTGACCACAACTTAGTGCTCATCTCCTGCCCCATGTAACAACACTTACACAGTCACACCTGCACAAGAGTTGTTTGGTATTATAACAGTGCCAAATGGGACAGCCTCCGAGACTACTATGCTTCATTCCCATGGTTGGGCTATTGTTTGCAGTCATCCAATCCAAACATATACACCGAACACATCACCAAAGTAATCCTCACTGGCATGATAACATACATTCCCCACAACACTCTGAACTGCCGTCCTCCGATGGGGGATCACATAACCTAGTCAACTTCAACGCTAGTAAAACCCAGTTCTGTCTTATTTCCCACAAAAAAGAACCATTTCCCCCCCAGTTTTATTTTTGATACTCAAATTCCCAGACAAGATGAAATCTCTCTTCTCAGAATTAACATGACATCAGGTCTCTCCTGGCATAAACACATCACAACCATTGCATCCTCAGCTTCCAAAAAACTAGGCTTTCTCTTTCGCTCAAGACGTTACTTCACCTCTAAACAGCTGTTAACCTTATACAAATCGCAAATCCGCCCAGCTATCGAATACTATTCTCACATTTGGAGTGGCCCCTAAAAACTCCCTCAAAATGTGCTTGACTCAATACAGAGGAGAGCAATTAGACTGATAAATGACCCATCTCTTACCAACTCACTCCCCCCAATTTCACATAGACGTTTAGTCTCTGCAACTTGTATATTCTACAAATATTTTCATGGAAAATACTCATCTGAAACAACATTCATAATTCCCTCACTCTGTACTAAATCCATTGGAACACGTACAGCCACTTCCCAACATCCCTTCACAGTACACCTCGAAACCCACAGAACAAGTTTATTTTCCTCCTCCTCCTTCATCACTGCTACTGCTGTACTGTGAAACAGTCTTCCCCCTGATGTATTCCCCTCGGAATACAATATGCGGGCTTTTAAATCAACAAGTTCCTCCTTTCCCATCCCACTACCATATACGGTACTCAAGTATTATAGGTTGATCAGCTAACCTCTGGTATATGGGCTCAACATTAAAAAAAAAAAAAATAAAATAAAAAAAAATAAAAAAAAAACCTCATGGATAGCAAAAATGTATTTCATCGCCCGGTGTGAGACAACCTTTTAGTGATGGCTTGAGGTGGCTTCAAAAAAATTCCATGTTTGGTCTCTAGAGCAGAGTTGCCGGGTCTATCTAGTAAAAAATAATAATAATAAAATAAATCACAAATAATGTATGAAACTGATACAATTAGAAATAATATATATATATATATATATATATATATATAACGGCAAGGTGGGCAATGAGAAACCACCTTGCTCATAGTCACTTCCCTAGCATGGTAGCATAGCTGCCCCTTCCATCCGTTAGGATGAAAGGAAATCATTCCATTCCATATATAAATAAAGAAGCAAATCCTTTCAATATATCAGATGTTTCATTTTATTTGAACCAGGTTGTACTATTACGTGTAGTTCTGAAACGTTCTCGGTCTAACAATGAAAAAACGAATTTATAATTTTAAAATATTTTAATTTTTCAAATAATCTCCCTTAAGACTAATACATTTATTCCAGCGATGCTCCATGGCCATTATCCTATCCTTTTAGTGGCTCTCAGTAAGATCTGCAAAATATCCTTGTACAGCTGCAATCACCTCTTGATTTGAAGAAGAACGCTGACCAGCAAGGAAGAGTTTTAGTTTTGGGAAGAGATAGAAGGCAGAGGGAGCCAAATCTGGGGAATAGGATGGATGATCCAACAGTTCATAGTGCAGATCCCTTAATTTTCTCATTGCCCAAACACCTTTGTGGGCAGGTGCATTGTCCTAATGATAGATGATTTTTTCTTCTGCAAACAGGGTCTTTTCTCACGAATGTTTTCGTCTAGTCTGGTTAAAAGATCGGAATAATATTCCCCCATTATTGTTTTACTCTTTTCAAGATAATTAATAAACAAAATGCCTTTAGCATCCCAAATGCCGTGATCATTCCTGCTGATGAACTGACTTTGTCTTCTTTGGTTTTGACCAACCGGATTCTGTCCACTGTTTTGACTGCTGTTTGGATTCTGGTGTGTAATGGTGAATCCAAGTCTCATCCATAGTAATAAATTGACGCACATAATCAGTTTTAATCTGATTAAAACGCTCCAAGCACTGTTCAGAGATTTTCATAGGGGTACATTTTTTGATCTGTTGAGAGCAAGCGCAGCACCCATCTTGCGCAAAATTTTTTCATTTGCAATTCTTCATGCAAAATATATCCTACACGTTCGTTTGAAATGCCTATAGTCTCAGCAATTTCACGCACTTTGGCTCGCCGGTCATCCAATACCATATCGTGCACTGATCAATGATTTCTGGTGTTGTTACGCTTTTTGGATGGCTTTTACGTGAATCATCTTCAAGGCTGGTACAGCCGCGTTTAAATTCGGCAGCCCATTTCTTAATTGTCGAAAACGAAAGAGATGAGTGCCCATAAACTTTTATGAACTTCGAATAAATTTCTTTTGGCGTTAAACCTTCTTTTACAAAGAATTTTATAACCGCACGATACTCAATTTTATCCATTTCAAGGGATACAGACAACACTTTGGTTCAAGACAGCTGTATAAAACAAACTACTCGATAGAATGGCTTGCAATTTCACATGGATGCGTATGATAGATGTACCAACTAACTTGGAAAAAATAAATCGTGCCGATGGTGTTGCCATGGTCTATTGTCTATGCCGAGAACTTTTCAGACCACCTTGTATATTTATAAAGGACAATAAAATCTTCACACCACGGCGCTTGGCCGCACGAAGGAAGACTTGGTTTCGAGTCTAGTCGGCAACTAGAGGAAATTTTTCTAAGCCTTTTTTCGACTGGGTCCCGAGTTAGTCGATCTCTGGCACCGGCAAGCGTGTTTTTCCTCCTGGAAACTCGGATTTTTCGTCCCGTAAACTCATGAAAATCGACCGTAGAACCCACATTATTTCAGACATTAAATATATTGTGTTAGGGTTAGGGACCACGAGATGGCGGCACATTTCAGCCGTCTCTCTTCACTGTGTACCGCTTAATTAGTGATAACCTTGGGCCATCTATCTCTGATTGGTACCAGTGGAGATTGAACTGCCCACTCAGTCTCCAAAAGTTAGCTAGGGCTAAATGGTCTCGTCTACTCTCGTATACGGGAATAAAAAGGCGTTAGATGATTTTTTTTAAACTCCTTTTTTGCTTCTCAAAGGGAGTAGGCTGAAAACGTTTTGCATCTAACTTTTTTGGAAATCGCTTGGCTGCCAATCTTCCCTCTTGATCGCTACCTATAACTAAGTTCAGCTATCGATTAATTTTGTGACCTTGGTGACAGAGTATGGCGGTGAAAAGCAGTCATTTCATGACCCTAAATCCTAACTGGCATTATTTTCTAGATTTTCTAGAGTTTAGTACATTCGAATCGTCGAATTTTCTGAGCTTTGGAAATTAAAATCCTAGTGTGTTGTAATTAAATGCCTTCTTTGTGTGCTCCCAAAGACTAATAACTCTGGAGCTGGCTGAGAAAAAAAAAAAAAAGGAAAACCTGAAAAAGGACTCATTAAAGTGATACGCAGACCTTGCAGAAATCATTAGGAATTAATTGACAATTGACAATTGACATTTATGTCTTTAGGGGTGAAGCAAGATGCTTTTCATATTCCCCGCTATCTGTTGTGGTTGCAGTGAAGGTAAAATTTATGAGCAGAATGCTCGCCCTGATTGGGCATGGAGATTATGCATCACTAAAGGAGGCCAATATAGCTTTTGGTCTTCTGTATTTGAATATGTCCGTTGGATCGTATGCTGTAGCTTGTTGAACCAAATCGTTGGGATGTGTGGACGTCTTTAGGAAAAACTTGGTGGCTAAGGATCGTAGAAAAGAGAAGATATAGGGAATATTTGTGTCTCTGTGGAGTTGAATGTTTCTAACATACCACGGAGCATTCAAAATCATTCTCAGGCACTTGTTCTGCACTCGCTGTATTTTGATGATGTTAGCATTAGAGGTGTGGCTCCAGGCCGGAGAGGCATAGGTGATTATATGACGAATCGTCAACTGGTATAGCTGCAATTTGATTCTGTTGCTGAGCTTGCTATTTCTATTAATTAGCGGATAGATCTGTGCTATGACTTTAGATGCCTTTGTGCATGCAGACTTGGTGTGTTGATTGAAAGATAGCTTTTTGTCGAGAATTACACCCAGGTAATTTGTTTCTGACTGCCAGGGAATTTTAATATTGAATAGTAACAAATCTCCTACAGGAGACATTGGCCTTTTTGAGAAAAGAACGGCTGAGCTTTTCTGGGGGTTGACTTCCAATCTCCATTTAGAGAACCAACCCTCCAGCTTTAGAATGTTTTCTTGAAGCTTTCTGGTAATGAAAAGGGGTCTGAGAGATCTGGTTAGTATTGCCGTATCGTCTGCATATAGGGCCAAAATGGAAGTCATCGGATTGTGTGGGATGTCTGACATGTATACAGAGAACAGCAATGGAGCCAGCAGAGATCCCTGCGGCACTCCAGCAAAGATGTGGCGCTGGGAGGATGTAGAACCGTTGATTTTTACTTGCATTGATCTATTTTGAAGATATGAGTGGATTAAATGAACCATTTTAGGTGAGATGCCGGCTGAGATAAGCTTGTGCAGGAGTCCAAAATGCCAGATTTTGTCAAATGCTTTGGATAAGTCTAGGAAAACAGCGCCTGTGCACTGGCGCCAGTTGTAGCTGGTTGTGATGTATTCAACAATTCTGTGGATTTGCTGGGTAGTACTATGGTGTTGCCTAAAACCAAACTGTTCTTTTGGAAGGATGTTTAGGTCATTTATTGAGGTTTGAAGTCGTGAGAGGATGACCTTCTCTGCAACCTTACCCAGATTTGAGATGAGACTGATTGGACGATAATTTTGGGGTAGGTGTGAGTCTTTGCCTGGCTTATGTATGGGATTAGGAATTAATTTTTTTCCGCGGACTTTTGAAGAAATTTATTCTTTTTAGTAAATGGTGTTTTGAAATTGTGGAGAATTTAATTTAAGCTTTTATTTTTCTTCCAGCTGCATTCATTTTTTAAATATATATTTTATATACAACTTATTTGTATAGCGAAAATTATATAATAGTTTTATAAATAATTTTAAGAAATTGTATATTCAGTTGGGCAGGTTAAATTTTATTTTATTTTTATTTTTTAATTTATATGTTATTTGTAGATTATTTAACAAAATACAAAAATATTGAATGTTTATATATTCTGAATAATTAATTATTTTCATCTTTCTCACAATCTTTAATTTTTAAAACAAAATATCGATTGAAGAAGAAATTGAAGAAGAAAGCAATGAAGAAATGTAAGTGATTAAAACTAAATCTGTGGACTAATTTCTTAAATAGTGAAGAAGTTTATGGAGAAATTAAGAAAATAATCTCCAAATTTACTTCTGGATAATTATACAGAAATCATAATGAAAAATTATAAATGAAAAAATTATAAATTATTATAATGAGAAATTATAAATTTATTAAAAATACAGGCATATTCCAGTCATACGACACGTTAGGGTTTCAGATCGTTGTGAAGCGAATTTCATCGTACAGCGAATTACTCCCCCCACCCCGCTTGTAGATGCATGTAATGAATTAATAACGTTTCTACGCAGTCATATAGTTTTTATTATCGTTTTTTTTAACACAATAAAAATTTAGAATAATATACGCAAACGAAAAAAGGTATTCTGAATAACTTGCTTAAGTTAACCAGTTTGATGTACATTTACAATTTATAATATGCACAGCTCATCCACGGCAACTTTTAAGTATACACACATCAAGATACTTAGGTGGTTACAAGTGTCTCTATTTCAGCCATAAGACTGTTATTTACGGATAAGAGTAACACTTTTCACTTCACTTAGACCTTCTTCTTCTTCGTTTTTAACAGCAGTTGCGCGAGGTACCCTGCGGCCCTTCTCAGTGTTCATTACACAATGGATCGTAACTAAATTTCATAATTTTTCTCTTATAATCTAATAGATTTTGCGTCTTTATTTAAGCGGAGGCAATAGCACTTTTACTTGGATTTTTATCTTCCATCATTAACAATAACAAAATATAATACTAGTTATGAATAGATTACTATTCCCAGAGAAACACCAAAACCAACAGAGATGCAACGAGCAACGACATCGTAAAGCAAACCGTCGAAAAGCGGGCTATTACTACATATTTCAAATTAAATTAAGTATATATTAGAAATGAAATTACAATGAAAAATTAGAACAGTTTTTTGTGCCTATTTCCATAGTAATTGGCATAAGGGAAATTAATTAAAATATTAAGTTAAATAAATAACTTTAATTTTTTGACAGCAATGGATTTAATTAGTACGCGTGTTCTACCCTTTTCGTGTGTTCCGAACTGCTCTTTTTCGTCTTTAGGATAGCAGCAAGAGAAGAAATGATAAATTATTATTTTTTCCATACTTAACAAACTAGAGGCTCTAAGTACTTAATTACAAGTAGCACCACAATATAGACTAATGACTTGAAGATAGACCAATTTAAAAGCTTTGTTGTTCATCTGTGATCTTAAGAGGTTTCTATCAAGTGGAGTTATTGTATGAACAAAAAAAAAAGCATCAAATATCTGTGGAAAATTAGAACAGTTTTCTCTCTTACAGAGCCGGAAACTGAAAGATGAGATTCTGTTTTTAGCATCGTATGCCATGGTAAACCACAACAGTAGGCTATCTTAAGTTGGGAACAAATAGTGTAATTATTTGTAAAGCTGCTCCATTGTAAGGCAGAGCAGAGAGGCTCTTCAGAGTCTGTTGTTTCAATTCTCCTGTAACATGCAGAGATGCCACTGCTGTCCTCCGATGGTTTATTGGAATAATGTTCATACTCCACTGCACCGAATCACAGCACACACGATACAGAAGTTAATGGATCGGATCGGATAGAAATTGCGTTTGCAATATTCAACGATGCCAGAATAAAATTATACTTAAATGCACCGTAAACACAAAATGTTATTGAATAAAGTGCTGAAATTATAGTAAATGCCACAATAAACTTAATATTCAGATGGAGTTGACAAAAACAATTATGTTGCAGTTGTGTAACTGGTTAGATCATCAAAGAACTCGAGATATACTTGTATTACGTGTGTGGATACTAAATATTATCTGGTAGGTTTCTGTATAAACAAAATAGTTCTTCTGATAAAGAAACAATTTATTTTTTCATAGGTAGGAGATCTACTAAGCATTCTTTTTTTTTTCCCCCAGGGAATTTGAAACGAGGGAATTTTTCATCTCAGGGTCATGATAGGAATCATGACCCTGAGATGAAAGTTACGATCCAAATGTTGTTCATGAGCACATAGCCTGGTTTATCTTTTCGTCTCTTCGTAACCTTGTTCTAATGTGTATTTCTTTTTTAATTTTTTTTTAAAATATTTTTCCAACTTTATATTTCTTCTAAAGTTGTCAGTGGAATCCTGCTTTGGCAATTTCATGTGATAGATTTGAAAGCACTCACTATGCACCCATTTCTTTTTCCTGTCCATCTCATTTCCGGTGCAGTTTATTATAATGCAGTTTATTTTGCAGTGGTCTAACATATATGTGTGCGTATCCATTTTCTATGTGGTCAACATTTCCAAAAATAAGACCTGAAAAAAAAGACGCAGTTTCATGGTACACAATATGGCATCATTTGAGGTTGCTTACGATATTCCGGAAGTAGATTTCGGATAAGATTTGCATTCAACAGAACATTAATGACATCTAGAAATAACATAACGCAGTAAAGGAAAGAGCAAAACTTCCCCTTATCATTTTGTTTTGCCTTCGTTGAAAGAGATGAATAAATACTGAATAAATCTATTGGTAAATGTTCTTCCTATACTTTACATTTTTTAAATTAAAATTTTATTTAAAAATGACTATAAAAAATTTGTAAATAAAATATTAAATTATATTATAATAAAAAAAGATATATAAAATTAAATTATTAAGAATATCTTCATAATATTTCAAACACCTTTTTCTAAATAGTATCAGTATAATTCTTTTCATCAACGAGACTCGCAGCGGTTCTCTTCTCAAAACGGCCAATGTCTCCTGCAGGTGATGTGTTACCATTCAATACTAAAATTCCCTGGCAGAAAGAAACAAATTACCTGGGTGTGATTCTCGACAAAAATCTATCTATATTTCAACCAACATATCAAGTCTGCATGTGCAAAAGCATCTAAAGCCATAGCTCAGATCTACCCGCTAATTAATAGAAATAGCAAACTCAGCAACAGAATTAAATTGCAGCTATACCAGATAACGATTCGTCCTATAATCACCTATGCCTCTCCAGCCTGGAGCCACACCTCTAATACTAACATTATTAAGATACAGCGAGTGCAGAACAAGTGCTTGAGAATGATTTTGAACGCCCCGTGGTATGTTAGAAATAGCCAACTCCACAGAGACACAAATATTCCCTATATTCTCTCTTATCTACAATCCTTAGCTTCCAAATTTTTTCTAAAGACGTCCACACATCCCAACGATTTGGTTCAACAAGCTGCAGCATACGAGCCATATTTAAATATAGAAGACCAAAAACTATATTAGCCTCCTATAGCGATACATAATCTCCATGCCCATTCAGGGCGAGCAAACTGCTCGTAAATTTTACCCTCACTGTAACCACGACAGATAGGGGGAATATGAAAAGCATTTTGCTTCACCCTTAAAGAATAAATGTCAATTGTCAATTGTCAATCCTCCGGCCATGTGATAACCCCAAACTAAGATAAGATATTACACAATACGCAGGAATGATAGGCTCAATGCCAGAGGGGGATGATACAACTATCGTCGTCAAAAAAAAAAAAAAAAACATAAGATACGATGAGATCAAGAAAACAACGACCACAAACCTGGAAGAAACTGGAATTGAGAAATTGAGATACACACCAACAATACAGGTAGACTAAAACTATATTATATTATGTTTATAACCCTCCAAGCAAATCACTACTAGCCGCTGATCTCTCTCTCCCAGCTCCTCGATACAAATGAAGCAACAATAATGGCAGGAGACCTAAACGCCAAACATCCAGCATGGAACAGTAGAAACACCAACAACAATGGGAGGAGCCTACACAAGTTTGCTGTGACAAGAAACATCACCATAGTAGGTCCTGCCGAACAACACACTACGGACTGCTGGGCAAACCTGATGTGCTGGATATAGCCATCTTCAGGAACACCTCATACCAATTCCAGTTACAGGTTGTTAATGATCTCAGCTCCGACCATAACCCAGTTATACTAAGCCTAGGTGGGACAACAGAAATCATCCCCAACCAGTCCTACACAAATTTTAAAAAGCTAAACGCAACTCTCCGCAACATCACAGGTTCTGTCCCGACCATCTCCTCACCCAAAGAAGTAGACACAGCGATGAATAAACTGGAAAGCACAATTCAAACTGGCTTTGCAACAGCCTCCACCGTTACCACTCCAGTTTAAGCTAACCTGCTCCCAGAAGAGATTTTATAGCTTACCCGCAACAAAAACAGGATTGGGCGTCGCTACCATGCAACTTTATCGCCCCAGGATAAACAAGAGTTAAACAGAGTGACAAACCTAGTTCCGATATGCAATCAAAGACAATAAGAACCAGCTATGGGAGAGGAAACTAAGATCCATAAAACACCGAAGACAACTCATTATAGAAAATGACTAAAGCCCTTCGCAGTGATCGCCCCAACATTCATCCAATCCACTGAGAAAGAGGCATAGTCTACTGAGACGATGAGAAAGCAGAAGCCTTTGCAGACGCTCTGGAGCTGCAATTTCAACCAAACTACACTCATGCTGACTTGCGCTTCATCGAAAAAATCCACTGGCAAGTACGCTGTGCACTTCATCATCCCACCAACCGTAACAACGCAAGCTATACTACGCCAAAGGAAATATACCAAATCATCAAGAACCTCAACAACAGAAAAGCATCAGGTCCGGATCAGATTTCAAAATAAATTATAAAAGCACTCCCTCACAAAACAATAATGCATCTAGTGGCTATCATCAATGCAATGCTGAGACTCAACTACTTCCCCACTCGCTGGAAGCAAGCAGATATATTCCTCATCCACAAGCCAGGGAAAGAACCTCAGTTCCCCCAGAATTACAGACCGATCAGCCTCTTGTCAGACCTGGGGAAAATCGCAGAAAAAGTAATACAAAAAAGCCTACAAAACGAAACGGAGAATCTAAACATAATCCGAAAAGAACAATTTGGTTTTCGAACAGGTCACTGCACAACTCAACAGGTTCACAGACTTATAGAATACATAATTACCGGATTCAATTGGAAACAACACATAAGGGCAATCTTCCTCGACGTGCCTTCGATAAAGTGTGGCAGAAAGGCCTAATTTACAAACTAATAACTGCAAAATATTCACTAAACCTCATCCGAATCATAGACTCTTGCCAGAAAGACCGAAAATTTCAAGTGAAACTTCGTGGCCTCATATCCACTATAAGAAGTATCATAGCAGGTATCCCGCAAGGCTCCCTTCTATCGGCATTACTTTTCAATATTTACATCTCAGACGTCCCAAACACTCCATCAACCATTATGGCTTTTTATGTGGATGATACGGCGATACTGGCCAGATCACTCAGGCCACACCTAGCCACACAACGACTACAAAATGCAGCAACAAATCTTGAAAAATGGTTTCAGAAATGGAGAATAGACGTCAATGCAGATAAGAGCACGGCTATCCTCTTTACAAGGAAGAAGGCAAACCACCACGGAGCAGTCACAATGTTCAATACTGATATCCCATGGCACAAATAAGTAAAATACCTGGGAATCAAACTAGATAACCGACTCAACTTCAACTCCCACATCTCTCATGCCTGCAACGAAGTTAACTCAGCAATAGCTCAACTCTACCCTCTACTCAACCGAAGAAGCAAAGTAGTCCAGAAAACAAACTAAGAATATACAAAGCAATCATCAGACCAACACTAACTTACGGTTCACCAGCGTGGAGCCACACCTCCCCTAGCACATCAAAAGATTAAAAACAATCCAAACCAAATGCCTCCGAATGATCTTCGATGCCCCGTGGTTTGTAAGGAACACTATCTTCCACCAAGACATCTGCCAGACACACCTACGTTTCTCTTCCAGATAGCAGCCAAGTACTTTGCTCAGGCATCCCTCCATCCCAACCAACTCATTCGTGAATCATCAGGTTACGATGAAAAAGACAGATGGAAACACAAACACCCGAAGGCGGCTCTGATCACAGATTGAAATAATTCTACACAGCCCTAATTAGGGCGAGCCAGGTGCTCAAAACTTTCTTTCATTAAATAATTAAAACGTACCGTTTACGGGATAAAAATCCAAGGGATTGATGTCCATCTTGCCATAGAAAACAGTATTTATGAAAGCAAAAAATATGAAAGGGAAAGGATCAATATATGAAGTACTTATGAAACAAGTTCTTTATAGTATTCCCAATTACTGTTGAAAGTGTCCTTCCAAAAAGAAAGATGATACACGGAATAAATTACAATCAGGGGCAGATCTAAACTCAAAGAGTCAAAGCAGATATGACCAAACCATTAGAATCAAGAGAGAGAGAGAGAGAACAGAACAAAAATCTTCCAAATAAGGCCTTTCATGTAGAATTAAAGAACGGAGATGCAGTAGTGAAAGTACATACTCGGTAAGAAGTAAGACAAGGAGATGATGAACAGAAACTTTAAAGTATCAACTAAACACGATTCAGTGATAAAGCAGCTGATCTGAAACCAGAGAAAATTGCAAGTCAGACTGGTTGATCAGATACCAGAGGAAAAAACTTCAGTGATGAGTGATAGATCATTGAATCATACTGATGCTTCAAGAAAATAGATAAACACTTCTAAATCAGACAAACAGAAGTCACAAGGAAAAGAGAAGAATTAAGTAATTCAAGATGATTAACCTCAGAAGTAAGAAAATGAGATGAACAGGAAGAAAGAAATGGAAACATCGTGCGTGCTTTGAAATCTATCAGATGAAACAGTCAGAGAAGAATTCGGATGACAACTTTAAGAAAAATATAAAGGGGAGAAATTAAAAAAAAAGAATTAATAAAAGAAATACTCATTAGAACATGGGGTCACGATATTATTATTATTATTATTATTATTATTATTATTATTGAGAGAAACCTTCAGGGACTCATCGAGGGAGGCCACATCTACTCGCACCAGCTATCATACTTATTCTTGAATTCATTCATGTTGCTTGCATACACACAACACCCAATGGCAATCCATTCCAATCACTGACAGATATCAAAAAGTGGTATATGCTGATGATTCAAATCAAGGTAGGGTAATCAGGAATACTGCTGATATGCAGTACTTGCAGAGTGATACGAATAGGCTTGAATTGTGAGTATGGGAAAATGGGTATTAGTTCAATGTATCTGTAAAGTAAATCATTCACTTTGCTGTGATTATATATCAAATGCTGTATTATATTGGTGCGATTATGCTTGAAGAAACTCAAGAGGCTAGGGATTTTGGAGTGTTAGTAGATAGGAAGTTGAAATTCAGGGCTCAATGAGAGAAAAATCTATCCCTCACCCCTTCTTAGCGCCACTGATTTTCAGCTTCCAAGGATGCTCTCGTTCTTTCTCCACCCTCCATAAATTGAAAATTCCATCAATTGAAATCCTGCATGACCCTTTCAGAAGTTCGTAAGTCTATCATATCAGCCTTATTTATCCTGTTTGCTAGTGTCTGCGGTCTACGAATTCTCAATCTGTCTTCATAATTAGTATTCCACAATCCTGATATAATTTTTAACACTCTCTTTTGTTCTCTCTCTCTCTCTCTCTCCAATAAATCAGGATCACAACGGAAACCAGAAGACCAGACCTGCGCACAATAGTCCAAGTGAGATCTTTTAGTGAGATATTAACACTTTCATTGCCAAGCTGAAAATTGGAATTTCGTGTGGTAGCCAAATTTCTTTAATTTTTTTAATTAGTTAACGACGTCAACGCGATAACGCGTGATCGGCCGTTTGGTGAGAACTCGCATCGCGCGATATCGCGTGATTGGCAATGAACGTGTTAAGGGCATGTAAAGAGGCAAAAATGACATCCTTATCTTTACATGTTAACATTCTTTTCAGCATTACAATTATCTTTTGAGTTCTATTTGCCATTTTTTACTACATGTCCCCTGAACTTCAACTTCTTGTCTACTAGCGTTCCAAGATCCCTAGCCTCATCAGTTTCTTCAAGCATTTATCAATATAATACGACATTGGATATCTAATCACGCCAAAGTGAATGAGTTTATATTTACTGACATTGACAATTCCAGTCTATTCAAATCATTCTGCAACTACTTCATATCAACAGTATTCCTGATTATCTTACCTATATTTGCATCATCAGCAAATAGCTGTATGTCGCTTGTCAAATTCTTCCCATTGTCACTGATGTATAGATTGAATAACAGTGGACCAAGCGCTGATCCTTGTGGTACACCACTTGTTATTTTATTATTATTTTTTTTTTTATTATTAATCTTCGTACTGGTTATGGGCAGTACTACCTTACATCACGTCCAGACTTGATATAGGCCTAAGCCTTTACAAGTGTTTTACCCTATGCCTGTTCTAGTTATTATTGTAGTCATTCCCTGGTGGCAACGCCATGCCACCAATGTGCCCTGTAGTGCCCTCAAGGAAAGAACTTCTATATCCTTCTGCGTAAGCCCAAGCTGTTTTAATTCCTTATAGCTATCTGCGCTCCATACGCCATGTAAAGAGATGGTGGCAGTGGCAAACCTCGGAGTTGCCCCATGATCCTCCCGTAATCTTACTAACTGGATCTTGGTTAATTTTATAGTAGTTCACTTTATTATTATGGCTATAGGCTAGTGGGCGTCCTGTTCCCACCACCTGGGCATCAACTACCCAAACGTCACCACCTCTTTTAATAACTAAGTCTGGCTTACGCAAACCCGCGGAGCTCCTATAATGTGGTTCCACCGCGGTCACCCAACCATTGTTCTTAAAGCGGTTGTTCAGAATTGAGACCACGGCGTCAGGCCTCCGCACGCGGACCTCATGGGTGCGGAAGCAACACTGGGCTATATGAGACAATGTCTCACTATAGTGGCAGCCAGCCCTACAGTTGGAGTCTTCACTACCCCAACGAGCTGTGCGGGCTCGAGTAGGCGGGGCATCATTGATCCTCGTCCTGATAAGGTCAATACACTCGAACCCAGGGAGGAGTCTGATGCCATCCCTTACCCAATCATGCTGGAGAGGCACCAGATATGACTCTTTTATTTTAAAGAAGCACCATCTACAGAACAGTGCAACAGAGATGCCCACTTCTTGTGTTCTGCAGGTGCTGACTCGATTAAAGTACCTTGATAATGGAACCAGCCTTTAGCCCGCCTAAAGTGTTCTTGTATTAATGGGCTATAGAATGCCTCTCTGCAGGTAGGGGAAGAAGATAGTTCTAAGTTCGCGATTCTTGACAGCTGCAGGCGTGGGATCAGCCATCTAAGTGATGGAACCCCGAGCCCACCATCCTTCACCCTTGCATGGAAATATGCAGTAGGGGTGTCAGGCGGCAGTCGGAGCCACGATCTCACGGCTGAACGGATGGCCCTGTACATTCGGGACAGTACTGAGATATATGTCCTACCAACTTGTGGTAAAAGCGAGGTAGGAGATAGTGGAAAAGGAGAAACAGTCTTTGCTGGGTCCTCTTTGAGCTTTCCTCAAAGAAGCGATCCCAGCTTTTAGGATAGAAGGGACAGAAGACCTTCCATTTGGGGTGAACATGATACCGAGATATCTCCACTCTTCCAGGATGGTCAAAGCTTGCAACGGCCTCCTGTGCAGGGAAAACTGTATAGTCTCGACCTTAAGCTTCTTCTCACGACCAGAGGGGACAAGAGCTAAAGAGCAGGACTTCTCTACATTAATAGAATGACCTAGAATAGAAAAGAAGTCAACTGCCCAGTCAAGGAGTTCCTGCAAAGCCTATTGGACATTCAGCGGTAGACAGCACTCGAAGGAGAGCAGGAAGGGAGACGCTATCAAAGGCCTTTTGGAGGTCCAGCAACGCCATATATAGAGGCTTAAGGTGGCGTCGGGAATCAGAGAGAAGAGAAGAACGAAGATATATATTATCGGCACAGCCGTCCGAAGGGACAAAAGCTCTCTGTCTATAATCATGCTATGTTGCTGAAGTCGTTTAACTAAGATTTTATGATAGAGTCTAAGTAACACAGGGGAGATGGTAATAGGTCTAAAGTCTGATGCATAGCTTGAAATTTCTTCGGAATGAAGATAGTTCTTGAGGCACGTAGGTATAGTGGTATTGCTTTACTGGAACGGAGAATGTCCACTAAGTCTTGAAGAATCTTCAACAGCACCTTCCGAAGCCTTGACGCAGGAAAGCCATCAGGCCTGGAGGCAGAGAAATTGGATGGAAGAGCTGCTTTAATCTCCTGGATGGAGACAGGCTGGTATATTTGAAGGGCAGGAATGGACCTCAATATCGTAGGTTGGTCATCATAATCAGGAAAGTGTGGAGGTGGAGCAGAAAAGGCTGTACTCCAGAATTCAACAAAATCATCATGTAAGTCTGCTAGAGGTGGAGGGGAAGCACCGTCAAGGATGATTTTGGCACATTGCCCTCTATTCTTTTTATAGAGGGCCTGCATAGCTGCATAGGCCCTCTTCCTCAGCTTCCTATTTGACAAAGTCATTATAGAATGAGATGTAGGTTGATGTTGACGAGGCATGATGTGTTCGGAGATTTAGCATGGAGGTAGTCATTCAACTGATCTGTGATATCCATTCACAGAAGGTAAGTCTGGATGAGAGATTTAAGAATTTGATGGTTATATTCCGGAAGAAGTGGATCATCTAGAGATGATATCAGTTTGAGAATCAAAGCCTCTTCTTCAACAGCAGGATGGTGGCTGGAAGATGGAGAGGCAGGAACAGGAGATATGGAAATATTACCTGTCCCTACCTGTGGCGGATGGGCTTCCAATTCTTGAATTAAGGCTTTGTAACTGGTTCCGTCTATGACACTTGATGCATTCAAGGATCTTAATGGGAACACCTTAAATAAAGCTTCGTTGATTTTCTTTATCCCTCGAGCCGTCAACTCGATCTCATGAGCGGCGAGGATCTTTTCTACTTTGGCAGTCCAACGTGCTTTGACGGCTCCGTTCTTATTGCAACATTGGATGTTCCGAGGTGCGATGGCCGACTGCAGTGGAGAATGCACGATTGAAGACCTGACATACGAAGTGTCTGAGATTGGGAACTCCTTGACTGCCGGAACAAGCTTGATGAGAACTTGAAGAAATGGGTTGACGACAGTCCTTTCAGAGATTTCTTTTCACTTTCTTTCTGATGACGCCGTTGGGACAGGTGGCAGGATCACCTCCAAACAAGAAACAGAACACACACCTGGATTCACACTCGACGAGTTTCCTGGCTCCGGCCTATAAGAGTCGGAGCCCTCATCTGATGAGTTATTGCAAGCGAGGAAACTTAACCCTACCAGGGCTCCTAACCCTAGAAGGGAGGAATAGCGTAGCAGGCCAGTCAGTCACCCGAAGGTGTCCAGGAATCGCCCTAGGAGACTGCCTACTGCCGCACTTGCGAAGTGCCTCAGGGGATGTGCAAGCCAAGACAACAACGATTCGGATTCCAAAAATTCCCAAACTTAAACCTTGCAGATTCAGATCTCCCTTATATCACTTTTTGATATGCCAGTCAGCCATCATTTTATCCACGCTAATATTTTATAATCGAAACCCATATTCTCCGATTTATGCAACAGTCTTCCATACTGTATCCTCCTCTCAAAAGATTTAGAAAAATCCAAACGTATTATGGTGTATCCATTCCCCTTGTCTAGTTCAATGGTAACATTGTTACAGAATGTGAGCAAGTTGCTAAAATATGATCTTCCTTTAGTAAACCCATGTTGTTCATTGCAAAGTAGAGATTCACTGTTAATCCATTTCTGAATGCGGGCCCTAATCAATTTTTCCAAAATCTTCACCACCACCACTCCTGAGATACTAATTGGTCGATAGTTGGATACAGCGGTCTTTGCACCACCCTTATGCAATGGAATTTCCATACATTCCTTCCATTCCTGGAATCTTCCTTGTTCTGAAACTCATATTAAACAGTCTGGTCAAAGAAATAGCCAGTTCAGCTGAAAACACTTTTAGCATACGTGCTGATATCCCACCATCCCCATTGCTGAATTCTTATTCAGGTTGTGCAACAGCTCTAGTACCTTGTCCTGATACACTTGCGTTTCTTTATCCAGTGAACAGGTAACGAGTGAGCTCAATGTTGCTTTCACCAAGTTGATAGCTTTTAACGAAATGGGCACTCATTAACTGAACAACCTCTTCTGCATCTGTAACCCTCATGCCATCTGGATTTAGAAGAGTTATTCTTTCATATTCATTCTTTCTTTTACTTGCAGCATATCGTCAGAATTCTTGTGGGTTGTCTTTAGCATGCTGAGCCAGTTTCTTTTCATACTAAGACTTTGCTTTCCGTAAAACAGGCGTGACTATTCTAGCCTACTGCTTATAAATTCATAACGCACATCATCATTATGCACACGGCAGTCCTTCCACATCATCCTTTTTTTTTCTCCCCAAATCTCTTGCTTAGTTAGTAAGATTACAAATCTATTTGACTCCTACTCTATTTATTCTTCGAACTCTCTGGATCCACTCTGAATATCACATAATGTAAGTATTGTTTAAATGCTTCCCATGCATTGTCGATATTATTTCCATCCATCAACCGATCCCATTCCACTGAAATCAGTATACTCCTCAGTTGGTCATAATTTCCTGTTTTGTAGTCAGCATGTAACCTTTTCTGAATGGAACATTTATAAACTTAGTCACTTCCCAAGTGACTACAGCATGATCACTGTCACCAACCGGAGGCAGAATAGCTACGTCTTCAGCTGAAACACCCTCTGACACTGTAATCAAATCTAACACTCTCTGACCTCCAGTTCCTTCGGTCACATGTTGCTTGAGGAATTTGTCCCGCAACAGCTCAGTAAATTCATTTTCATTGTTCTCACGAGATTCTACTAACACGCAATCAATATTTGGATAATTAAAGTTTCACATTATGATTACTCTTTTCACACCCATCGTATTTTTTTGTTGATGCTTTTCTTCATCACTAATTGATCTTAATCTATTTGACTGATTGTAATTGATCTTGTTAGATTCCACCAGATGGGTTCAAACTCACTGCCACATGAAATAATGTTAGTACTAGTAGTACTACAATCATAGGTCTCAACTCTAACTGGATTCAAGTCATCCGGTATCATTAGCAGCACTCTCCCTCCTCTCCTATACTGTTTATCCTTCCTAAAAGTACTGTACCCTTTACACTCGATACCAGTTAGTATGTCTAATTATGATAGTCAGGTCTCGCTAATGCCTACAATCTGAGGTCCCAACATATTGACTACGGCAACAAACTCTACCCGTTTGTTTCTGATACCCCTTGTATTCGTGTACAGACATAATAATCTACCTGCATGTTCTTTAGTATACATTTGTTTGCAGTCGGCCTGATACAGTTGGACAACTTCCAGATCTCTATTCTTCTCTGATGCCTTATACATGTAGACATCTTTCCACATGTTTGATGGATCCAAACTGGACGAACACAAAGTCGAAATCGTTTTCTCCTAGTCAACATTTTCATGACAAAGCCCATTCCCGTCATTAACACAGTTTTATATACCATTGTCGCTCTTACACTCACATTCACGCCATTCCTCCCTTCATAATTTCGTTTCCCTGACTCTCTGTGTTAGGTCTAATACCAGTTATTAGTTTTTCTAGACTCCTGATACCAAACGCATTCAGGTGTAGGCCGTCCCTCTTATTGAATTCCATCTTCCCTCAAACTCACTCCACGTCCCAAAACTCGCATCCGTTCCTTCTACACAGCGTACGCACCGAATCGTTTGCCATCATAGCCCTTCTTCTCAATTCATTTTTATCATAGCGAGGTGAAATACTGACGATTTTCACTTTCTAATTTGCACTTTCACCTCGTGAACTTACCACCAGTTAAGCTGTTAGTACTACAATTACGATCTCGTTTCCTTTTCTTTTCTGTTTTTGAATTGCTTCCTTTATATTCTTAATTTTCGCTTCAAGAAAACTCCAAGCTATACCTCGCTCATTTATAACATGATTTATTATAGAGTCACCCTACTAAATAACTTCTTTCGATTGCCTATTCTTGCTTTAGCGTGACCTATTCTCCTTCGATTTGCGTATCATGTTATGATTATAACTTCCCAATTATTACGCCGTGGTAATTGGGAAGTTGTACTTCCGATTTATATCCGTACCTTCCTGGAAGGTAGGAAGGTACGGATCCCACTAGGAGAGCCAATATCCGCACATCGTACGCTTATTTGGGAGTACGAAAGCTTTTGGACGAGCAGTATCATCAAAATGGATGAACAATAACCGCTGAGGAACATTTCGATGGCGCTTCAAAAGAGAACGACACGTGACTTTTGATTGAAGTGTGCAGAAGGGGAATAGAAGCCACTTGAATCAACGTTCAGTTAGTTTGCCTCGGAAAAAGTCAACAGAGCTGGAAGACCTTTATGGATTTCTTTTTCTATTTTTAAATACAGGTGAATGTCTTGGTTTCCTACAGAAATTATACTTTTGATTCCACAATCTCAGGATTTTTAACAATCTGAAATTATTATTATTCATGATTTATTATTCCAATTTATTCTTAATTCAAAATAAATTTTAAATTTATCTTTAATTATGATTATGCAGATGATCTCTTTTCCCTCCTTTATAGAAAAATGGTATCACATGTCTGTGATACCATTTTTCTCCTTCACAATAATTAATATACTTTTACTTTTAATAAATACAAAAAGAAATAGATCCACTAATGCCTTTTCTTCATGAAGAAAATTAGCAGAACTAGCCCCTTTGGAAATCGGTAGGCAGCTAGTCTAAACGCTTTGTGGTCAATGACAGTTTAATTTAGGCCCACTGACAGTTTCGAGATGCGAATAATTGTCTGAATAACTCGAGCGGTGAATAACTGTCACTGCCTCCTATTCTAAGACCCTAAGTGGGGTATTATTGTATTATTATTATTACTGAGACGAGGGTTAAAATGTTCATCTCGTATTATTGAGATCAGGGATTAAAACCCTCAGTAAATTCGCCAGAGATTGACTAACTGGTTAATCGGCTGAAAAATAAGTCTAGAAAAGTTCTTTTAGTCGCCGAGTGGAATCGAACTTTTAGCAGTTTTTCTTCAGACATTCTAAAGCTATGGTGCCAGGGCTCCACAGGCATTCTTAATAAATGCATTTTTTAATTTTAATTTAAAAACAAATTATTAACATTAGGACACCCCACCGCTTTGTTCTTGTATAAGTCCAGGATTTTTGATTTGGAATTCTACACACACACACACACACACACACACACACACACACACACACACACACACACACACACACACACACACACACACACACACACACACACACGCACACACACACACACACACACACACACACACACACGACAAAGCCTAAATTAATACTGATGCAAAGACATTTTCGTTTAAAAACAAAGAACCAGATTTCTTCTGGTTCTTTGTTTTTAACAGCGGACACATAGCAGCAATTATGTGTCCGCTTTAAATCATCATTTGTACAGCGTGAATATTTGCTACTCGCTAAAGAATAAACTTCACGATTATTTTATTAATGAATAGATATTTATTCAAAAGATAGTTCTGTTTTGAGTTAGACCATGCAGCTCTTTTATGGCAAGAAAATCTGTTCACGAATATTCTAAAGTGCTTGTATATTTTGAATTAATTTTTTTTCTTTCTATCTCTCTTTTCTCTTCTCTTCTTTTGTTTCTCTTAATTATACCTATTCTGAAGTGTTTCCGTGTTTATTGTAATATGCCACGTTTTTTTTTTTTTTTTGTTTCCCTGAAATCCTATTATAATGGACTGACGACAATACAGCGTCTGGAAGTAGAGTAATGTGCGCTTAAAAGTATTCAGTCTTATACGAATATATATGAGGGCATATGGGTCTGCTTCCATTCTATTCCCATAATGGCTTAGAAAGAGACGCTTCATATACTCACTTTATCCACATTGGTGAACGCCTGACGTATTGAATATGCAACTGGAGAGCACTAAGTTTCGTAGCGAAGAAGATATTTTGGCGTTTGTATGTTACGAGTTCGAATCCTAAAAGTATCCCAATTCTCTTGTTGATATAAAATACTGTTTAATTCATCTGCATGTAATTTATACGAGTTACGTGCTTAATGCACTTCTTGAAGATAGAGAGTGAAATAATTTTAACACATAATTCGAAGAACTGGAACATTACATGTTGCTTTTGCACATAACAGATTATTCACTATTTCATTAACTACAGCGCCCTCTATTACCAAACGGTTTCACGGTTACTATGACAACCGACTGTCATGAGCTAATTTAATGTTAATATGCTCAAACGGCAGACGACTCTAATGTTAAATTATGTTTCATGTAGTGCTCCTAAAAATGCAACTTGGCAGTAGTTAAAGTGTATGGGGGTGATTTCATTGCCATTGAACAGACAATATATTACTGGCGAATAAAATAAAAATGTGCTTTATATGAACAGTGTTCATCGCAAAGAAAAAAAATCGTTATAACGTTTTCTTGTCGCCGACCAGAGGAATTTTTTTGCTAAGCCTTTTTTCAGGTCATTCCTGAGTTAGTCGGTTTTCCAGAAGTCACGTTTTTAACATATCAACTAAACAACAACAACAACAACAACAACAACAAAAATACAGGTATAAGACCATAAGATGGCGAAAGCATCTTTGATGCGTAGAATTTATTGACAATCTTCGGTTCTGTTATCAGTTGTGTCTGAGGGTAAGACAGGCTACCCACCGATTTTCCAAAAAGTTAGGATTAAAATTCTCTGTCCATTGCCATTGGAAAAGGAGTTAGATAATTTATGATTATATTATACTGTTTAATAAGTGTGTGTTTGCTATAAATTTTAATGTCGTTCATAATATAATAACTATGGCCTTTTAACATAACAGCGAAATATAACTCTTGTCATCTAGTGTCTCTTGATTCTCTTATAAAATCAACATACACTTTAAGTTGATCAGCACTATAATAAAGAAAACCGAAGAATGGTATTCGTATTCGTATAACTTAAGTATTTGAGGAAAGCTATAATTTGATCAGATAGGGATAAGTGATTATTTCAAGAGGGAGATACATTTTTATTTGATTATTTCTTTTTATATATATCAGCAGCAAATACAGGTTTACTAAAACGATCTATAATACGTAACCTGAAAGTTATCTAAATTTTAGGAGTCTTCTACACGCCGTTCATATATAACTAATTTCCAGAGAGGGCTAAATAAGTTAGTTCATGTTATATATTTTTTAATGGAATAAGGTGAGAGTTCACATATAGGTAACTCATTTTTTAAATGTATCATAACCAATTAAAACACTTCTCGTTTGTCAAAGACATGTAAGCCTTAAAATTATTTGACACATGGTCTTGTTTTTTATTATCCCTAGATATGAGTGCCATTTGAAGTAGGCGGTAATCTCTTGATAAATAATAACTCTGGGGCCCACTCGTAACATATAACATAAATTTCATGCAAAAAAGCGAATGTAGGGAATTTTAATAAATTACTTCTATAAAATTAGTTAATATAAAATATTTCGTATAATACTAAATTAACAGCTTTATATTGATAAAATTAAAATAATTAACATTTATTTATTAATACAGCAAAATATATATTAGATAATAATAATATTATTATTCAAAAATGCATTTATGATCCAATACCCGGATTGGAGATTTAATAGTTCTTTTTAGGAGGACTTCCAGGGTAGCGGATAACAATGCTGTAGCCAATGAAGCTTTAACTGAGGCTCTGCTATTGCCGTTACCCAGCCATGACTAGAGCTTTTAGCTCAATACCACCCCATCCACACAGGTTGTCTTCATTCAGATGACGGGATAAAGAGTCAAGGACTCAGTCCATCGCCCAGTTCTTATTAGAACTATTAGATGATCCAATACCCTTGGAGGGTAATAGATGGCAATGCTGTAGCCAATGAAGTTCTAACCGAGGCTCGGCTATTGCTGTTACCCTCCTGCCATCACCAGAGCTTTAATTGCTCAATAACACCTTATCCCTACACTGTCCTGTACTGATAACGGGGAAGATGAAAAGCATTCTTGCTTCGTCCCTTTAAGCCAGTCCTTATAAGGACGATGATCGACTAGGAGGATATGATCATGAATCGAACGTGAGATGCGGTGATTAATACCCTTGGGGGGTAATGGATGGCAATGCTGTAGCCAATGAAGTTTTAACCGATGCTCGGCTATTGCTGTTACCCTCCTGCATGATCAGAGTTTTAATAGCTCAATAACGCCTTATCCCTACACTGCCCTCTACAGATAACGGGGAAGATGAAAAGCATTCTTGCTTCGCCTCCTTTAAGCCAGTCCTTATAAGGACTATGATCGACTAGTGGTTTCGAGATTCAGAGAAATCGAAAGGATCAGTCCTTTTTATGACTTCAGGGTAACGGATGGCAATGCTGTAGCCAATGAAGGTTTAACTGAAGCTCGACTATTGCCGTTACCCAGCCATGACTAGAGCCTTTAACACCCCACATATTTAACACACTTTAACATCCACATATGTTTTCTTCAATCAGATGAAGGGATAAAGAGTCAAGTACTCAGTCCTTTTTAGGATGATCGTCATCCAGAGGGTAACAGATGGCAATGCTGTAGCCAATGAAATTTTAACTCAGGCATGGCTACTGCCGTTGTCTCCGCCATGACCAGAGCTTATAGCTCAATAACACACTATCCACACATTTTCTTTTACAGGGAATATGAAAAGCATTCTTGCTTCACCCAACTAGCCAACAACAACAACAACAAAAAATGAATTACAATAATATTTTGTTATAGTTTCTTATTCTATTTTTTATTACGTAAAAAGTAAGATTGTAGTAAAATGTGGCTCCAAGTGGTTAATTTATTTGTAAATATAAAATGTCTTGTATTTTTAATTAAACGCATATTTTTATTTGATGTCAGAGAGTAAGAATATCAACTCAGTAAAATGGCAGTTAGATAACGAATCTGAAAGCTTAGAATTCGAAAATTCAGTTAAAATTTGTGTCCGTGTTATCAAGAGTCAGACTGAACTGTAATAAATTAATAACAAAGCAATATTCGTCGAATAAGGCACACTATTTATTTATTTAAAAAAGATGGAAACTAAAACTTATTTGTAGATTATACCGATTACTGCATTCATACAGATTCAAAAAAATAATACCCAAAATATGTTTTGAATTTTGAAAAATAAGGGAAATAATTTTGGTTCATTTTGGCTCCAAACAATGGTTGGGGTAGCAATGCAACTTTACTAAGGAAAAGTGATTATTGAGCAAGATGGTTTCTCGTTCCCTTTCTTGCCCAACAATTAGAATTTATGTCTGTTGTGTGTGTTCAATTGAATCATTTGCTCTTTGACGGATGAAAAACTCGAGTTTCCGAGAACTCTCCCCCCCGCATGAAACCGGCTAACTGACGATTGAAAAGCCCTGATTAAGGGTATGCACATCACATACGGGATTTGAACCCAGTTCTTTGCAACTAAAGGGCTCCATCGAAATCCCAGAAAAAAAAAAAAGCTCCCTTTTTTTTTTTTTTTCTGGGGCATAACATATTTTATACTTGCCCCCCCCCCCCTTTTATTTGACGCAAAACCAGAACTCTTTCCCGCAAGTAATACTCAACTTGTGGACAAGCTCTTACAGATATATATAGCGCGGAGATTTTATTCTTACCTGCAATAATGAACATTTAAGAGGCCTAATTGGGGGAGTGGTGGCTAGTGCATGTCCCTTCTCTAAACCAATTCAGCTTCCGCGTAAGGATGAATTTTATTGACTGATTCAAGTTTACCACCCTGTTTATTCGAGGCATAAAGTTATTTATGAAAAAATTATCATGTTTGGTTTCTAGACTAGAGTTTCCAGATTATTTAAATCTGAAGCCATTCACAATACGAAGTGTACGTAGGATTACCTCATCAGTGGATGTGATAAAAAAAATAATAAAAAGAAACATTCGAGGTTTAACGGAAAAACGCCAAAACATACGGTAGAATTTTCAGGAAAAAAAGTCGTTTTTAATATGCAAGTTGTTTAGTTTTTAAATAAGAAGTTCTAGTATGAGTATCTTGTAATTAAGTGCTGATGATATTAATTGCAAACTACTCTTTTCTTGCCTAAAGGCAATCTGTGTGTTGGATGCAATATTTGATGCAAAACAGCAGAACGAAAATTTAAACCGGGAAAGAGTGCTAAAGAATGCCGTGAGCTATACGAATTAAAAAACGTACCATTAGCGTGAATAGTCAGAGATAAAATTCTTTCCTCCTATGCTAGCATGACTCGGATAGAGGGTTTTCTGCATCAAGAGCCTTGTCATAGACGTTATCACAAGATAGCTCGTATTGCCGCTCTGTTGAACCTATTGTGTCTAGGGAAGCGGTGATGTACACGCGATGGGGAGAGAATTTTTATGCAGCAAAACTTTCTTTAATGCTCTAAAACCCTTCTGGCAAAACAGCAACTTACAGCATAAAGAATGTCCTCTAAAAAGATAGATAGACAGACAGACAGAGAGAGATGATGCGCGCTATCTATGACCGTGTTATGTGCTGGGAACAGTATTCGATACACTAGAGAATTAAGGAGAATCCTGAGAAAAGGATAAGTATAAATATTTAAAATAACTGAGATAAATTATTTGAAATTTTAATCACATTCTGCAGATAATCTTAAACTCATCCAAAATAACTAAAATAATTTTTGTATTAATTTCATTCTTGCTTATGTGCATTCGTTTGCAACAAAGAATAATTAAATGCAACATTAGAAATGTTGCTTAAGATAAATACTATACGTATCTTACTTTATTTATTTGGAAAAAAAAAAAGAAAAGAATTTTTTTTTCTCCCCTCTTGATTCCATTATACAGCTGTTTTTCCTACCCCCCCCCCCCCTCCATAACTTATTCAACTGCTCCATTCGCACAAACCATTGTTACCATTTTTGCTGTTAATTTAAAATAATTGTACAGTAGTTTATGTAGCTTCGTGATAACTGCAGTACCTCGTTTAATTATGTTGACTAAACATCTTTTGATAAAACAAAGCAAAGCAAAAGAAATTAAAAATACGTTAGAAACTTTGAGTACTTTTTAATTCGAATTCCAAATAGATATTTCGTCGGTGAATATTATAAAGGAAATGTTTAGTGAGATGTTTTTCGTTGGTCAGAATTCAAAGACAACCGGGAACATGCAAAAGATCAGTATTTATTATTTTTATGCAGAAATTCTAATAAATGATTAACATCACTCAATCACCTAGTGGAAATTTCCCTAATTACTTATAGTATGCGCTGCTCCTAGACCAGACATCGCGTAGATGCAATAAATTAGACTAAAATGTGTCAACGTCAAATTTTCATCATTTTATGATGTGGATCAATAAGCAGGCTGATGCTAAACTTACTGAAATTTCTTTCTCTACTTGCAGTAGCGTCCAAGTTTGATAATTAATCTTAAATTACTATCATGCGATATAACACAGTCTTATTGACTTAAAGATTAAACACGGCAATAAAAAAATACAGTACTTTAAAAATACAAGAAATATCTAAAATATATATCAAAATAGAAAATATCTATCTCAATAAAATAATATGCATATATATCAGAAGCGAATATTCTGGGTGTGCTAGGTGGGCGGTGCTCATCCACCAAATAGCAATTTTACCGATATTATATTTTCGCATTTATTCCCGTTAAAGACTCCCCTAATAGTTTCCAAACCTTTGAGTAATTCAAATATGTACCAAATCAATATAGCATTCTCCTTCATCATTATTTTCTAATATACGGTATCTTAAAAGTAACACATTGTCCCCCACTCTGCGCAGATTTGATTACAATTAATTGATAAATTAAATTATTCAAAGTTATCCTACAATTAATTGCATTGGACAAATTAAGATGAGCACTGGTGTGCTATGCACTCTTAAAACTTTCATACATCGATAAAAATGCAATCATACAGATAAACTGACATGAATTTTGTAGCGCGGGTTGCATAAGACACGACATCATACCCACACGAAATGGGTACGTGAGCATATATATATATATATATATATATATATATATATATTGATCCAATATATGAGAGGTCAAGAAATTTATAAGAACATCAGTGCCATGTGTGGGGTGCAAATGAGGATAAAATAATAAAATAGACGTTTATTGATGCTTTTATTTATTTATTTATTATTTCTTTCAGAGCTACAAGTTGTAATTGTTTGGGATAACATTATGAGGAAGGGTGTTCCCTGAGGAGAGAAGTGGACGGAATTAAACAAAGGAAGAAACAGGTATGGTGCGTTAAGAGTTCCACTGTAAAGAGATGCTGGGAAGCTCCTGGCTTGTATTAACAGGTGCAACAGGAAGTGGAGAAATGATGGTTGCTAATTCACCGGAGCAGTGACCATGGAAGTACCTGTAGAACAGACACAGTCTGCAACACCAAGTCTGTCAGACAGTGGTTGAAGCGAATCTGTAACAGAGGAATTATCAATGAGACTGGTTGACAGCATCAAGGATTTTAAGGGAATTTGAAGGTGCACCAAACATTTGAGCAGTGTTCTAGGCATGGACGGATTTGGGAGTTATATATTGTTAAGAGTTGGTTGGGTGAAAAATGTCCTTTTGAAAGTAAGAGAATGGCTAGTTTCTTGGATTCTGAGGGGGTGTTAGCTATTTTATTTGATGTGCTTACGGCAGGAGAGTCTGGAAGTAAACGATAGTCTAAGCAAAGAGATCTGAACTTGTCTGATAATTTGTATATTACTGAGTGAAAGTGTAGGCGAGCTGGGATCTGTTTTGCATGAGAGAAGGCAAGAATGCATTTTAGTGGCATTGAACATAACAAGGTTGTCCTCGCCCCATTGAAGGATAATATGAGATCAACGTTTAGGGCGCTGGTTGTAGATGATCTTGTAGCCTGTGATATCAGAGTACCGGATGGATTGTCTAAAGAATAGAATCAGTGGAGATTACCATCATCTGCAAAGCTGTTCAGAGGAATATTGGTAAATCTGAGTAGGTCGTTAATGAGAAAGAGAGTAGGTGACAGGACAGAATCTTCAGGTTCCGGCATTCATTGTGAAGCTGGAAGTGGAGGAGCCATCTACCACTATCAGAGAAAAAGCTGGCTACCCAGTTTCAGAGAGTAGAAGGTGGATCAAAGGATGGCAATTTTTTGATAAAGCCATGATTCCAAACGTGACTAATAGCTTCTGAAATGTCAAAGATGAGAGCACAAGTTTCTCTGATTCTTTCCTTGACAAGTGTCCAGTGGATGGTGATGTACGATTAAATAGTTGCCTATTGATGACTTTATTATTATAATCTGAGACCTCCATTTAGTCATGGACTCATCGAGGTAGACTATAAATCATCGAAACCAGCTATCATATCCTCCTTTAAATTAATTTACACTAGATGCACTCACTACCCCAAAGGCAAAAACTAACAACTGCGAACAAACTTAACTTACATGGATGCCCCCCGTTCTCTCCCCACCTTCCATATAACGAAACATTTCATCAGTTGATATCCTATAACACCCATTTAAAAATTTATAGACCTCTGTCATATCACCCCTCTTGTTCCTGTTAACCAGAGTCAGCAATCCACATACTCTCAATTTTGTCCTCATAATCTAAATCCCATAATCCGGATATAATCTTCGTAACTCTACTTTGCACCCTTTCCATAGCTTCGTTTTCCTCTAGGAACCCGGGAGAGCAAATCTGCGAATAATAATCCTGGTACAGTCTTATAAAGATGCAAAACGACTTCCTTATCTTTACATGTCAAGATTTATTTCAGCTGCTATTTTAGGCGGTTTTTCAACGTACAGAAAGATGTAGGACGTTTAGTCTCTACAGACTGAAAGTTTGCGTATAGAGCCATCAGCTTCCTCACTGTCTATGCCCCTAATAATACTCACCAGCGATGTAGGTTCTTCATGTCCCTAGAACCCTATTTTTACGGGATACAATATACCATCCGGGGGGGGGGGAGGATTCGAACTGTATCGGAGACAAACGATATGAAAAGGTGGGTGGTAAGAACAATTCTGGTACCGATGGCTCTAGGGAACTGCAAATCTGCTGAGATAATGTCGACCTCATTGACATTGGAGGGACATAATCCAAGCAGAATCGGTATCACATGGTCGCGAGGAGTCTCAACGAAACTGACCGCGTTTACATTTCCAGCAACTTAGAGCCACGAGTTGCCACAGTAAGGCATATAGTGGTTGGCAGTTCAGTAACAGACCATAAAATGGTTACGTTGACTATCGAACTACTCCAGTTCGTTGACACATGCAAATTACCGCGGTAACTTCCTACAAACTTCCTGAAAATGTTTAAACAGGATTTACAACCGCTGTGCGACAAATGGAAGAACACTAATTGGTACTGAAACCTTTAAAAACGAGGTAAAAACAGCTCTTTCAGAATTGCTCGAGAGAAAGGGCGTGTGCACAAAGGAAAACGATGAGAGCTCTGTACAGAGAATTAGGGGTGATACCGTGCGAACCAGAGCAACGGTATTCCCAGTGATTCTTAATTAAAGACGTAGAAATCGAGCTAGAGGCATATCGACAAAACTAAGTAGTCGAGCTCGATTTTGTTTGAGGTTGTTCCTTCGTTATGCGGAAACACCCTCGACCGCGGTTTAGAATCGGCAGCGCATAGCAGCATATGACGAGAAAATTATCTTCAGTGATCATGTCATGTTTATGATATCCGATTCCGTGTACAGGACTCTTCTCGATTTGTAAGTTTTTCAATATTCTTCAGAATATTTAGTCGTCTTCCTGGTGTTTCTTTTCTTCATTCTTACAGAATCGCACTGAATCTCCAAGTTTGGGCTCTTGATTTCAAACTCTTCTTGAACGATGTTTGCTTATTTAAATCTCCAGTGCACCAATGAAAGTCGCTCAACTTTTCAAAAAAATCATACCCACTCTTTTTTCAACATGATATTCCATTTTATCCTGCTCAAACTAAATGGCGATTACTTCGTATTAAATCCTCTGGATACTCTTGTACCCTCGAACCAGGCATGAAGACATCGCTGTTATCAATAGCACAGCCAATGAAACTTTTCGTCTTCTCTTCATGAGAATTTGAGCACATTTTTGTCTTTCAATATGGTGCTGGTAATTACCAATGCATGTTCTGAACAGAAGTCCGTCAGGTACTTCCCGTTATTATTAATCAGTTTTATTCTTTTTCTCAAACGTTCCCAACGCATTTGTATATATTTTGTAATCATTTGCTACTTTGTTGTTTAGATGCTCAACAAGAAAGAAAATTTCCCTTTTCTTAGTGTTAACTGCTTTCTTCAATGACTTCTTTATTATAAACAATAAAAGTTCCACTATGTGAACTCCGCTTCTTATACGGAAGAACTTTCGCAACAAATTTCCTACCTGTTAAACTACATACGTTGAAAAGTACACAGCACAATGTTTGATATATTTCTATTGTTTTATATGTATTCTCTGTTTAACAGGATTGAATTTAATTATAATATTTAACTTTTGATTTTAAAACTACTAATTATCATTGAATTAAATATTGATATTTTATACGTCAGTATCATTAATTCAGTGATTGTCCCCGCGGGTAGCCTAGTGGCTTTGCGCTTCGCAACCATATGCCTGGGAAAGGAGTGTTCCAGGTTAGATTCCCGTCTAAGAAGTGAGGAACTTGAGGATCTTCCAAGTTAGCCGGTCTTGGGCACGGGCAGCAAGGTTTTTCTCGCCAGTTTATCTGGCGTTTTTCATCCCACAAAGCAGGCAAACCAGCTAAATGAACATACACCTCTACAGCCAAAAATATACCTCCCCGCCGGCAGACTAGGCGACAGGTCAGTTGGGAGTGGTACTAACAAGTAGTCGCATCTAAGTAACACGTGGACCCTACATAGGAAGCGGGAATAACGCTTAGTGAAAGAAGATCATTAATTCAGTGATTCAGAAATATGTAGCTACGACGGTGTTCCTAGTTTGCCTTAGAATGTGCAGTGTCTTCAAAGCATTGGGATTTCATGATGCATTCACTTAAATTGTGACTAATCAGTATAAAATTATGTTGAAGAAATATAATATTGCCAGTCGCATTTTGCAATTCTCGGTAAAAATCTCTCAACGTTTTGAATTATCAAACGTGGCATTTATATTTACATATTTACATCTCCATCTACGGTATCATTCGATATGGCCTACGTTGGCAATTCCATCTATCTATCCTATCCCAATGACTTTAACAGGCCTTTAAGGCCCACAACCTTCCAAGCATGCTTGGATTTCGTAACCGAAATACGAGGATAGAATGGTCACTCCTATGCCTCAAGGTATTCTTGGCTGTATCCCTGTGTGTTCACGCGGCCGGTTTGCATGCTTGCGGGATGAAAAACACCAGATAAACTGGCGGAAAAAACCCTACTGCCCGCGCCCAAGACCGGCTAACTTGGCTATGGCTGAGGAAGATCCTTCAGCTTCTCACGTCTGCGATGAGAATCGAACCTAGGACACTCCTTCCCCAGGCATATGGTTGCGAAGCGCAAAGCCACTAGGCTAACCGCGCGGACAATTCCAACATAATTCCATGTTTTAAATTAATTACTCGTGTAATTTCTGTAATTTAAAAACTAGTCTGACGGATTTGTACCAATAGTTAGTCGAAAGTCTTCCTAACAGCAATGGGAGGTTGCGCATGCGTTAGAGATTTATTTAAGTAACTTTTTTTTTGGGGGGGGGGAAGGGAGATGGACCGAGTCCTTGACTCTTTATCCTTTCATCTGATTGAAGAAAATATGTGTGGATGGGGTGTTAAAGGATCTAGTCATGGTTGGGTAGCGGCAATAGCCGAGCCGCAGTTAAAACGTTTGACTACAGCATTGCCATCCATTATCCTGGATGGATCTTCCTACAAAACAATCCATTTAAGCAACTTTTAGTAACGAAATGAAATTTCAAAAGTATTATACAAAAGAATAAATGGTGTGTGAATATAATTTTAAAATATTCAAAGAAATTAAAAAAAACTTCAAGTAACTTTCTCTTTTACGTATCTTATAACTAGGTCAATGTTTTTCATTGACCACAGATAAGTAACATCGTTTCAAACTTCACTAACAAACGTAGTTTCGTCAAAAGACTAAACACTAAAGCATCTCTGAATAATGTTGACTTGCCTGTTTCATGAGAACTAAGAGAAAAGAAAAGAGATGAAAGGTGCACTCTTTTCCACACCACCTCAGAGGTAGAGTACCAGGCGCGCTTTTTTTAACGTGGTATCCCCAGTAGGCCTAATCCACGATTTGTAGAAATAGATGAAAACCCGTGTTTCTGAGAAAATAAAGCCATACAACCTCCTTATCCGATCAGCCAACTCATCTTCAATTGTAAAAGTCCCAAATTATACAGTCAGTTGAGAAGTAGTGCTCATACATTTCATCAAACCCTATTGTCCAATTCTTATTCCATTTATGCAAAACCTCTAGTACGTCCTTCTTATATGCCTGAATCATTTGCTTCAGTGCAGAGGTAGCTGTGAGGGAATATGGCATACGCCATATTGAAACCATTTATCAAATTGACATTCATTAGTTGAGCAATCGTTTCTGTATCCACAACCTGCGCGCGCGCGCGCGCACACACACACACACACACACACACACACACACACACACACACACACACACACACACACACACACACACACACACACACACACACACACACACACACACACACACACTATCCGAATTGAGAAGAGTTTTATTCTTTGTAACGTGCAGCATGAGGTATAATTCTTTTAGATTGTTTAAGCTTGCAGAGCTAGTTTCTTTTCATAGCCACAGTTAGTTTGTCGTACGATAGTTGTCACTCTTTTGGCCTGACCCTTATAATTTCCATTTATGGTATATGAAATGCTTAGGGTATTATTTCCTCATTATCTTTTTTCCCAAGAATTTCATTCTTAATAAAATGCCGTATCCATTTATTCTGCCATTTATTTTCAAACTCAAGGGACACATCCTGATATTGCACCAGTGATGTTTTTTAATAGTGGCACAGACATCTAACAACCAATACCGTGGTACCGAACCTAATATTTTCTTCACTTGATTTAACTTTGTGCTTTGAAGGTCATCATTCTCCAGTTGGAATATACTTAGCTGCTTACCATGTTCGTGCAGCATGATCACTTTATGATCATTTCATCAACGTGAGACATAATAATCACGTCTCCTCTGAAACTCCACCTGACACTATTATCAGGTCAATTATTCGTTGATCAAGAGTTCCTTCAGTCACATTCTCCTTAAAGAAGTTGCAATGCAACAGCTCAATAAATTCAACTGAATTCTTTCCACAAGATTTCAACGCTACCCAATCAGTTTTCGGATAATTAAGCTCACCAATGATGATTAATTGTTTGGGATGCATTAAATGTATTTAACTGATGCACTTCATCGTCCCTTGAAGATGATCTATTAGGTCTAAAGAAACACCCGATCATGTATTTGACATTGCTAGATTCCATCTCACACGAAACAGCCTAAAACTCACTGCTCCATGGGATTACGAATCCTGTTACTAATATCGAAATCATAGCAAACTGTCGTAACTAGACTCAAATTATCTGATATCCTTAGCATTACATTACTTCCTATCCTGTCGTATCTTGCTTATTCTTCGTAAAAATACTGCATCCTTTACACTCAATACCAGTTAATATATCTGCATTTGTGAGCCATGTCTGAAAACTGCTAACAAGCTTATACCTTACCGTATACTCTTGGCATTTGAACGCACGCATAATAAGTTACATCCATGTTTTTTCTTTCTTTTTTATATACTTTCCTCTCTAGTCTGTATGACTAAGTAGAATAAATTTCGGAATCCTCTTCATATATATAGCTTCCTTTTTCAGACATCCTTGAATCAAGTCCGAACCTGATCAATACGCATTCATCTTTTCATCATAGTAATCTTAGTCGTTGATCATATTTATATCATTAATACAAGTGCGTATCTTAGTTGTTCTTACACGCAGATGCTTTCCATTCCTCATAACACAATCTAATTTCGTTTCTCTCTCTCTCTCTCTCTCTCTGGTCATATTACAATAATATTTTCCTGAAGTTCTTGATACTAAATGCGCTAGTACAGACGATCCCTCTTATATAAATCCCTTCTTCCTTTAAACTCACTCCACACATGCAAATATTCGAAACCCTTTTTTCTACATACATTATGATCTACATAGATTATATTTGTTATCTCCATTCCGTGTTATCATATTTGAGAAATCATATCATATATGCGAAAATATTAACTATTTTCACTTTCTCGCTCTTCACTCTCGTTTCTTCGAGCAGTCAA
Organism: Typopeltis vanoorti; assembly: GCF_054136105.1. Classification (NCBI taxonomy): domain Eukaryota; kingdom Metazoa; phylum Arthropoda; class Arachnida; order Uropygi; family Thelyphonidae; genus Typopeltis; species Typopeltis vanoorti. The sequence goes on along the minus strand of NC_143549.1, from coordinate 61,508,456 downwards.
GTGGTTATTTCATATCCTCTCTCATACTGTATTTATCATCAGACAAAGCGTTTATTCATACCAGAACAACTAACTCTTTTACTTTTGTTTTCTGCTTTTCAATAACATTTGTTATTATTATTATTATTATTATTTTAATTTGTCAGCTCGAAGGCACAGTCCACTATTACGTGTACGAGCCTGGGTCAGATCTGATCTACACTCAAAGGAAACAAAGTTAGTAACTAAACGACTTCGATGAGAAACATCAAAATGAAGATTAAACATGGACAATCAATTATGAAGAAGGAATAATCGTACTAGTGAGAAATTATGGACCAAAATACAGCATAGGGAACGAAAGGAACTCATACCGTCAACACCAAATTTCAGAGAACTTTTCCCATCTGTTTCTCAAATGTACATAGTCACATTTCTAACCTTAATGATGTTCACTTCCACGTCCGCTCAGCCCTATATTTCCTGAAAGACTCTTATAACTCGACCTTCTCAAAACACCACTCACCTGTGATTTATAACTATAACACATCCACACATCTTTGACTCGTTTCGTCTCCGAGGTGGAGTTTTTGGATATATTCGCTCCAGTATAGCATGCCAAACAGTATCCAAATGAAATCTCCCAATTTTTATCTCCTTTAGCTAAAAATCATTCAAAGTGTGCTATGTATATAATTTCTCCTCTAGGCAGCTCAGACCACAATCCAGTCCAGATTTTTTTCATTGTTCTTATTCTTTTTCTCCGTGTATAAGCATTTACAGATGTTTATTCTTCGTTGTTCCGGGTTTTATAATATTTTTAATGTTCTCCCTTTACTATTATTGCTTACTATTTAAGTGTTTAGGGTATTTTTTCTTTTTGGAACACTATTGAGAATAAAAGTCTAAATTCCAAAATTCTTCAAAGCTTATTATAAAACTATTAATAAATTATTTGTAGAACTAAAATGTTTTAGTTATTTATAAAATTCTTTAAACAATTTTTTAAAAAAATATCAATACTTACTTCTTACCAATTTTTGTTTTACATAAACTTTCCAAAAATATTTTCATAGAATCAGTGATGGGTATCAGGTGTAGATGGAATGGATTCCACCCTGGGAGGGTAATGATGACAATGCTGTTCCAATGAAGTTTAACTGAGGTTCCGCTGTTGCTGTTACCCCCCCCCCTGGGGCGCTGAGATTCGAGAGTTATGAGTACGCTCTCTTAAGGTTTTTGCCTTAAGTGAGTAATTTGAGTCTCCGGGGAGAGTGTTCTCCGGCACGGCCCGCTGAGGGGCTTTGTCGGTGAATGCTTTTCTCCGGAATTTGAGCGGTTCTGCTCGGTGGTGGCGCGTGGGTGGAAGGCAATCACTGAGTGGAGCCAATGCTGAGATGGACGATCTTTCGCCCACGAATGAGTGGCCTAAGGATCGTCCGAATTTTTAGAGACGGCTTTACCTTTAAGGATTGTAATGCTGTAGCCAATGAAGTTCTAACTGATGCTCGGCCATTGCTGTTACCCTTCTGCCATGATCAGAGCTTTAATAGTTCAATAACACCTTATCCCTACACTGTCCTCTACAGATAACGAGGAAGATGAAAAGCATTCTTGCTTCGCCTCTTTAAGCCAGTCCTTATAAGGATTGATCGGTATGTTAGAAACAATCAACTTCATAGAGATACAAATATTCCCTATATTTTCTCTTTCCTACAATCCTTAGCATCTAAGTTCTTCCTAAAGACGTCCTACACCCCAATGATTTGGTTCAGCAAGCTGCAGCATACGAGGCAACGGACATATTCAAACATAGAAGACCAAAAGCTATATTAACCTCCTATAGCGATGCATAATCTCCATGCCCAATCAGGGCGAGCAAACTGCTCATAAATTTTACTTTAACCTCACTATAACCGCAACAGATAGCGGGGAATATGAAAAGCATCTTGCTTCACCCCTAAAGACATAAATGTCAATTGATCAGTATACTTTCCCGTGTGGTGGCGGGATAAGAATAGCCCAACGTAGCCTATGCGTGTCGTAAGAGGCGACTAAAATAGAAGCTGAGTTTCGAGAATTTCGCTCTCTCAGGTTTCTTCCGGAATTTTGCTCCCTGTTTGGGGGGGGGGGGGTTGCCCTGGGAGAGCATTTTGAGTCTCTGGGGAGGGTGTTCTCTGGCGTGGCCCTTGAGAAACCTCGTCGGTGGACGCTTTTCCCTGGAATATGAGCGGGCCTGCTCGGTGGTGGTGGTGGTGGGGGGGGATCCCGTAACTGAGTGGGCCAACGCTGAGTTGGACGACCTCTCGGCCACTATGGAGTGGTCTAGGGATCGTTCTAATTTTTAGAGAGGGCTTTACTTACTTATCAGCCCCAATGTAGCTCATGCATGTCGTACGAGGCGACCAAAATGGGTATCCAGGGAGGGTAATGGATGGCAATGCTGAAGCAATGAAGCTCTAACTGAGGCTCGGCTATTGTTGTTACCTCCTGCCATGATCAGAGCATGATATAGCTCAATAACACCCTATCCTTACACTGTTCTCTTCAGATAACGGAGAATATGAAAAACATTCTTGTTTCGCCTATCTAGCTAGCCCTTTTAAGGATGATCAGTATACTATGCTTCCTAAAGGAGACATCCTTCTATTTAACACAAAAATCTCATGGCTAACTGAGATCAAATATGTTGGCGTACTACTGGACAGAAAGTTGTTTTTCAGATCACATATCAAGACTCGTTGTCTAAAGACATCGGAAACCATAGCCCAGCTCTATCCTCTAATTGACAGGAACAGCAAGCTGAACACCAGAATCAAATTACTTATATATAAATTGATGATTCGTCCTACACTCACCTACGCTTCTCCGGCTTAGAGCCATACCGCTAATACAAATAACAAATATTCTCAAGTTACAACTTGTGCAAAATAAATGTCTAAGAATGATCCTCAACGCACCATGGTTCGTACGAACTGTGTAACTTCATCGGGACACAAATATATATATATATATATATATATATATATATATATATATATATATAGAGAGAGAGAGAGAGAGAGAGAGAGAGAAAGTTTTTTTACCTTGGGTTTATTATACTTTAAAGATACCAAGAAATTACAGCTACAAGAAATAATATAAAAATCATGGAAATAAAAGACTCACTGTAAAGAGAAAACATTAAAACAAGCCCATACAACTCATTCTGAATAAAAAAAAAAACATGGAATATAAAACTAAAAACTAAACATATAATATACATGTGTATATATACGTGCACAAGTATTGTGTAGTAATGTATATCTATTTGTATAAAAGGAAGTAAACATTGTATATATATATCCACACCAACTTATCCTTAAGATAAGTTAATAATATTATACTAATCTAGGATGTATTAATGTCTCCTGCAGGAGATGTGTTACTATTCAATACTAAAATTCCCTGGCAGACAGAAACAAATTACCTGGGTGTAATTCTCGACAAAAAGCTATCTTTCAACCAACATATCAAGTCTGCATGTGCAAAAGCATCTAAAGCCATAGCTCAGATTTACCCGCTAATTAATAGAAATAGCAAGCTCAGCAACAGAATCAAATTGCAACTTTACCAGATGACGATTCGTCCCATAATCACCTATGCCTCTCCAGCCTGGAGCCACACCTCTAACGCTAACATTATCAAGATTCAGCGTGTGCAGAACAAGTGCTTGAGAATGATTCTGAACGCCCCGTGGTATGTTAGAAACAGCCAGCTCCATAGAGACACAAATATTCCATATATTCTCTCTTATCTACAATCCTTAGCTTCCAAGTTTTTTCTAAAGACGTCCACACACCCCAATGATTTGATTCAACAAGCTGCAGCATATGAGCCAACGGACATATTCAAATATAGAAGACCAAAAACTATATTAGCCTCCTATAACGATGCATAATCTCCATGCCCATTCAGGGCGAGCAAACTGCTCGTAAATTTTACCCTCACTGTAACCACGACAGATAGCGGGGAATATGAAAAGCATCTTGCTTCACCCTTAAAGACATAAATGTCAATTGTCAATTGTCAATTGTATGATATACTGCCAAAAATATATCTATATTGATATATGGAATAGAAAAACGTATATATGTTAATAGTAATTCTCACGTAAGATATGTTAACAATACTGTTGAAATTTAATATGTAACCTATGATATGTTGAAAATTACATGTATATATCTATGTGTACATATGAAAACAGCCATTGTAAAGATGACAGTCATTTAATCTTTAAATTAATTTACTGATATAAGACTGAACCAATATGTAACTGATGAAATTCTTCCATATGCATATGTAATATATATATATGAAAAAGGTTGTATATATATGTAAATAGCAACTTATCTCTTCAGATAAGTTAAAAACATTGTATTATTTCAATGTGTAACTTATGCTAAATGGCAAAATAACTGCTCAAAAAATTGTAGAGGACTCTAGGTGAAAATAGATATTGAACAAGTTATCATGTTAGAAATGAAACGTCAATGAAAATTGTTAACTGAAATAAGCATGCTATGTACTTATTGTATATATGTAAATAGTTCGTCCGAATGTACACAAATGCTTTTGAGAAAATAAACTATTAGAGGCGTTCACTAGAGCCTACATACGGTACAGATGAAATCCTTTTCTCGGAAAGACCTGGGTTCGATTCCCGTTCATAACGTGAGGAACCTTTATTTCGACTAAAGGCAGGTTAATCTATCTCATGCGAAGGTTTTTCTTTTTTTTGTGTTTTTTTTTAACCCGGAAACTCGGGTTTTTCATCCCGCAGAACAGGCAAACCGTCCCTGTGAACACACGCGGATTTACAGTTATATATATACACATATATACTTAATCCCTCATTATTAGGGGGCTCGTTATTATTATCAGAATGATTTAAATTTAAATAGTTTTAAGAATAAAAAATCTTATTAAAATTTTGTCATAGATATAGTACGCCTATCTATATCTGTACAAAAAATTCAGTTCCGAAATTTTTTGAGTACATAGTCTCTTTCTCATTAAGATAAATTTCTACGTCATTTAATTTGTAAATAGAATTTCAAAATAAAATATGATTGCATCTACAGATTTAACGGTTTAAATGTGTAAATAAACATAGCGTATAAATTACACATTTATACAGAAAACCAGTAAATCAAAGGAAGCAATATTAAAGAGTGACACACACTCAACATTGAGATTAATATCATCACTAATATCCATTCCAAGTGGGGGATGATCAAGTTCTAAATTTGGAGACCAGTGGTACCTTTCAGTCAAGATTAGAAAATTCTAGAAAAATAAATTAAAATAAAAGCGAGATACTTTGGGTAAGAATACTTGTAAAAGGCGACTCTACTAAAACAATTTAGTGTTTGGAGTATGTGTGTGTGTAGGGGGGGGGGTTGCTAAAACAAAATTCACGATCGGAATGAAATGGTTTAATTGCAAAAAGAAAATTAAAGTCTATTTCAGAAAATAAATAGAATCTACTAATTGGTAATTAAAATAAATTTAGACGAAAGAGAGATAAAATGTTCAACGTTACTGATTATTCAGCGTTCAACGATACTGACTGGATGAGCGAAGCAAATATGCTTTTATATTCCCCTTTGTCTGGGTAGGTGAACTGATGAATGGAGTAGTTTTGAGCTTTATGCTCTCCCTTTGTGGGCAGTGTAGTTAGTTGATTTCAGCATGGGAGTAGGATTGCGTTTGATCTTTTGTGCTTGTTGTAGACTGTCTCAACGAATTCTGAGGCTTGTTTGATCAGTGGATTAGGATGAGTGATTGCTCTAGTGGAAAACTTCTCTGCTAGATCATGTAGTAGGAGGCGATGTATGGGGTTTTGGTCTCCCGATGGATCTGGGTGTTCTTGACATACCACGGTGCGTCCAAAATCATCCGTAGACACTTATTTTGAATCCTCTGGAGTTTTAGGATATTAGACTGTGAGGTGTAGCTCCACACTGGGGAGGCATACGTGATTATAGAACGTACTACCATCTTATATATTAGCAGTTTATTTTGTACATGAAGTTTACTTCTGCGGGTGATCATGGGGTAAAGCTGTGCTATGGATCTGGATGTCTTGCAGCAGATGAGTTTAATGTGACTGTTGAATCTAAGTCTTTTGTTCAGTTGAACTCCCAGATACTTGGATTTTGTTTGCCACGGAATCTTTTCCCCATAGAGTTGGATGTCTTCATTAATGAGCACTTTTCTTCTGATAAAAAGCATAGCTTAGCTTTTCTGTGGATTGACCTGAATTCTCCAATCCGAGAACCACTTTGCAAGAGAGGCTATCCTGGAGTCTTTTGACTGCCAACTTGGGGCTGAGAGATCTGATCAATATTGCCGTATCATCGGCATATAGGGCAGTGATAGTTGTTCTTGGGTTTTGCGGGATATCAGCCAAGTAGATTGAGAAGAGCACGGGGCGGGGGGGGCTAGGGTACACCTGCCAGAATTTTTCTTCTGGATGAAACCATTGATTTTTATCTGCACGTATCTGTCTGGGAGATACGATTTGATCAGCGTTACAATGTTTATGGGTATGTTGGCTTTATAAGCTTGTAGAGTAGGCTCTGGTATCATACTTTGTCGAATGCCTTTGCTACATCCAAAAATATGGCTGCGGTGTGCTGGTTCCAATTAAAACCGAGTGTGATGTGTTCTACCAGGCGTTGTATTTGTTGAGTGTTACTGTTCTCTTTTCGGAAACCAAATTGTTCATTAGGGATGATTCTAAGTTTCTCTGTTGCATATTGTAGTCTAGAGAGGATTACTTTCTCTGCGAGTTTGCCGAGGCTGAATAATAGACTGATGGGCCTGTAACTTTGAGGGAGTTGTGAATTATTTAGAGGTGTTATGTCAGCTATTTTCCAAGCTATGGGAAAATGTTGTAGTCTGATTATTGCATGTGTTATGTTGCCTATATAAGCTTTCGCCTTTCTGGGAAGAATCTTGTATGATTTTATGGGTGATTCCATCTGGTCCTGGAGCAGCTTTTTTTTTAATTTAAGTGCTTGATGATGTTATGTATTTCTGCTGGGATGGTAGGAGTGATGTGGTCTGGGCAGTTCTCTGTTTGCCTTAAAGTATGCTGACTTGCTATGAATATTGTATATGTGACTAATATTCAGGTTTACAACCTAAGGTCTACACTGCTCCTCAGGCTGTCAACCAGAGCTTTATCTCTATCTAAGTGTGTTTTTCCGTTCTTGGTCTGCATGGGGGTAAGAGTTGATTTTTTCTACGGAGGATCGTCAAGAATAGTATGATCAGCTGGGTTTAGGGATGTTATCTTCTTTTCCCACTTCTCGTTTCTGTGTTATTGTAGTGCGTCTCTTACATTTCTGTTTAGGTTGTTTAGGATCATTTTGTCTTGTGGGGCCCTAGTATCATGGTACCTCTTCCTGGCTTTATTTTTTGTCCTAGTTTGTTATCTCCTCTGGTATTCTGCTGGTTGAATGGATGTGTGTAGTTCTGGTGATTGATGCAAATGCTTTCTTGATTTGGTCTGTTAAGCTTTTTACTGCAATGTCTAACTTGAGAGATAAAATGACAGTATTTTTGTGTATTTCTAATGCTAACTGTAGTGACGTCAGTGTTTTCTTGCATAGCTGTGGCCAATCACAACATTCCGTAACGATTTATAGTCTCTCTCTCTATCTAGCGACAAAACACCGAAATGGAGAGTTATTTTGGTTAGCGATGGAAATGTTACCCATGAGTATAATTATTACAGTATAACAATTCTAAACATCCTATTATATATAATTAATTTTCTTAAATCTATTACAATGTTGACATTATATTCAAATTTATCAAGTATATTATTCCCTCAGAAGATACAATAACCAGAATTTAAATTAACATTATTTTAATGTTTCATTTTTATTCTATCTTTAGGTTACGAAAGAACTGTTTCAAATGTTTTCTTTTTTTTTTTTAATTCACCGTTTACTGTAATATTTAACATAATATTTGATAAGTCGCTTATATATTCCATTGAATTGTTCCAATTAAGTGATTATATGCATCTTTGCAAAATTAATTGCTTGTTTTTTTCCATAATGTCAACAGCAGTAAGAACTGATGCAATGCCTTCAGATTACTAATTCAAATAAGTTCTTTAACGTTAACAGAGACAAAGAAACATTTTTAAAAATAAAAAAAATATACTGTTTAACGTCAATAAGATAAGTTAAGTTAACGGGAAAGATTTTCTACAGCGGATGTTTCCATACGAGTCAAAACATTATGGCTACCTGCCTAGTAGCGTTTATGGATTTGCTTTGGATTGAGATAATCGCTTGCATCCATCTTGGCATTCGTTCCACTAAACGACGGAAACTGTCTTCAGATATTCTGGATCATCTAGACCATAGGTTCCCAAACTTTTTTGGGCCACCGCCCACTTTGCAAGACATAAATTTTGTAACGCCCCACATTGATCGTGTAAGACGGGCATAAGATGAATTAAAATGCAATATTTAAATTTTAAATGATTATCTAATCGCAAAATCACGAAAAGAATTAATTTTTAAATATATATTATTAATTTCTTCTGTAAAGAGCCACCGACCCCTAAGACCGCCCGAACGCCCCCAAATGCTTGTGATCCCACTATAGTCCTCCTAGAAAGCTTCAGCGCCCACTTTGGGAACCTATGATCTAGACAGAATAACGCCTTTCGAGCCAACCACAGGAGTCTGCTGGCAGATGGTGCGTTCCACGTGATCCTACAAACATTCGATGGGATTCAAATCAGGAGAATTAGGGGGTGAGGTAATTCATGGATAGGCTGTTTGAATCATTGATCCACATTGTCGCCATTTAGTGAAATATCTGCTCCGAAATATTCTTACCTGAGCAGTCAGATTATTGCTCAGATAAGAATGAGTAGTCAAGATGCATTCAAAGGAGGTGAAAGACCCAGCGATGCCAACAGAATAATCCCCATAGCAGGGTATATGCGGATTATTTCGGCCTGTTTCAGCTAAAGATTACATAGTTGGTTAGAAAGAGGTTCGATGGTCATAACGTTTTGGCTCGTGTGTGTATGTGTGCGTGTGGAGTGGGGGGGGGGATTAGAGCATATATTTATATTCTTACAGCTAAGAATATACGCTGTCAAAACCACAATCTGTCTCTGGCTAATTTTATGAATATTGCCAAGAAAAAAAAATAAAATAAATAAATAACATCGGAAGATTAGCCTATCGTCCCCTTCATATATACTGATTTCAGAAAGAAATTAAATGGCAGGATTGCAGTTCGGTAATCCCTTTCGACCAAAAATCCATTCTGACTTCTGAATCATTACGATTACATTTCTTAGAGCTCTGTGATTTAAATTTAAGATCTACAAAGATATTCTAGATATTCGTTTTGCGCACACACACACCACTAATGCTATAACGTTTTAAGAAAGTTCAGTTAATAGCAAGATGTTAAATAAATGTGAAGTATCTTCCATCTAACGATTGGATCCCATCAACTCATTTCCAAACTATAAAACGTAAACCGTTTTTAACTATGCTACACATTTAAGGAGAATGAATCGAAGCAGTGTACTCACTCTGTTGCCAATGTAGATCACTGGAAGTTGTGATCTATAAAGAATTAAGAAACTCTAGTGAGAAATGTTCCAGTTTTTATCAGATTAAATGCATGCGCTTAATTGATCCATCTCTACATCTAAACAAGTCTGAACTGTGTATAGAGAGTGATTATGGTCTCTGATATTGTTAGCCAGTTAGTAACAATCACTGATGAGTAGCGGTTATCTTATGTTGCAGTATTATTGGTGATCTATTGTTGCAGGATACAACGAAACAATGACCATTTTTATTTTTACTATTTTTTATTTGTTTTATTTGCGCAATATATGTCAAATTACATTCACAAATAATCTGATAAACACCAGCTAACTAACGATAGAGGTGACAGTCAGGAGGAATGAGCTTTGGGTATGGTGATACAGTAACAGTCATGGCCTTTGGTTTAAAATTACTTCACAAGAAGAAGGGTGCTCTCACTGATCGATAGTGAGAGACGTATAACTTTGCGTAAATTGAAGAAAAAAAAAAACTAAAACTAAAAAACATTCGAACCCAATCGAACTCGAATCCAAATCAACGAAATGCATCGTTTTCCATGTACAAAAATAAATAAAATAAAATAACATGAATGAGCTCCACATGTTGGACCCATCCACCAATGATAAAACATACAACATTACTGTAATTTGTCTTGTTGAAAAGAAATTATAGATATCGGTGCAAGATAACTTTCATTTATTAGTGACTTCAGTTTATTAAATAAAGTGATCTCAAAGAATGCTACTCCGCACATAAACACTGACGAATTACTGAAAATTATTTTTAATAGTGGAAGTATTACTTGATTCTGTCCATACGAGTAAACTGCAAATGTTGTAGGTGCCATTGTGCATAAAGTAAACATCATCACATCACAAGATGTAACATGAAAGCCAATTATAAGACTCCAGCTCTTCTGTAGTTTATTTGCGCGCGCGCGCGCGCGTGTGTGTGTGTGTGTGTGTGTGTGTGGCAAGAATCTGCCACCATCGGCCTTTTCCCAACCAAATGTGCCATCTATTTGTGTGGTTACCACCCACGAAGGATTTTACTCAGCCTACAGTACATTTGTACGGTGGGTGGGCTAAGGATTTTTTTTTTGTCAATTTATATTTATTTGTAATTTTATTTTATTTATTTTTACCTGGTTCAGAAACCTTAGTCTAGAAACCAAACATGGAACTTTATCAAGCCACTTCAGGCCTTCAATAACCGGACGAATTTCATCGTCCGGTGTGAGACCGGACGATGAAATTCATGTTTCATGCCCAATGCGGCATTCGAATCTGAGACTTCTTGTTTGGAGAGGGTTGCTAAATTTAGATTTTTTTTTTTTTTTAAAGATATCTTTTATGCAGTATACAACATTTTTATTTTTTCAATTTTCGTCTCTAAATTAAAATTTAATCAATTCAGAGTGTTGGTTTTTTTTATTTAATGATTCCCAAATCTTAGGAGTATTTGCAGCGTTGATACCTACATTACATCGTCGATGTTTGTGCTGCGCCTGTGATCTGTATTTTGGAAACGTGAAGTTTCCCGAAACAATTTATTACTGAGATCTTTTCGTTAATTTTTAGATTAAAAATTAAAAATTAAAAAAAATTAAATATATTAATAAAAATATCATAAATGTTATGAAATGGGGACCTGTGGTGCCTCTTGAGCACTACTGAGACTGTTTCGTGCAATTATTCGTTCTGCAACCGAAATGGGGGATTCAAAAGAGAAGAGAATTTGCATCAAATTTTCCTTCAACCTCAGAATGGCTATTGCTGAAACGCATCGAATGATAAAATAAAGAGTTTGGAAGTCTCCAAATACGCCGTGGCCGAAGAATTGGCGATTGGTATTCATCCGGCGCAAACTTCCAGATAAATTATAGCACAACGTCCTAGGTTTTCCACCAGGACGACGCTTTCAATTTCCTGGCTTCCAAAAACACAAAAATCATACCACATCCCCACTCTTCTCCTCACCTCGCTCCTTGCAACTTTTACCTATCCCCCCCCCCCCTCCACCCAAAGATGAAATTTCGACTGAGATCCACACAGAATTCGAGGAGGTACTAAAAAGAGTCATACTTCAGGACTTTTAGGGATGCATGGAATTGGAGAAAATCCTCTGGGATCGCTGTGTACCTGCCCAATGAGACTACGTCGAAAGATACGGTGGAAGCTACGAGTTGGGTCATTTTTATGTTAATTTCTCCGAACGTTTCTGTACAAGACACTGCTTCTCACCTGTACAATTGCTGTACTGTATAAATCCCAAATCCGCTCATCTTTGGAATACCAGACTCACATTTGGCATGGTATACAAAAAGCTCCATAAAATGCTTGGTGCTATACATTGGGGGAAAATCCGAGTAATGATCCCTTTGTCAAAGATTCACTTTTTATAGTGGCTGTGTTTCTGCTTTTGTCTCTTCTATAAGATATTTTCACGTACAATGTGTTCTAGAACTTTTATTCTTCAGATTTATACCTATAATATATAATATATACATTTTAATAAACATTTTAAAGAAATTACATGAATTTGGTATTTCCTGCTTTTCAGAAAATGTAGAACGCAGAACATTACTGTCTATAAGGGTGAAGCTAAATACTTTTATAATCCCTGCTATTTGATAAGGTTACTGTGTATGGGAAAGATTGTAAGGTTACTGTGTATGTTTATGAGCTAAGTACTCTGCCCGAGTGGGTGCGAGTTATAGATCCTTGTTAGGAACTAGAATGGTCTTACGTCTCCTATATTTGAAGAAATCTGATTCATCATAATTTGTTGCTTGTTTAACTAGTTCATTTGGATGTGAAGACGAGTTTGAGAAGAACTTTACTGCTAAAGACTGCAGGAAAGAGTAGATATAAGGGATATTTGTGTCCCGATGAAGTTGAATATCTCTGATATACCATGGCGTATTTAGGATCATGCGTAAGCATTTGTTTTGCATTCTCTCTAATTTAAGGATATTTGTTACTAAATATATGAAGAGCCAAAGGCTTCAATTCGGCGACATAACTTATTTAAGTTATGTCGCCGAATTAACTAGGTCTATCTACTCACTGATGAGACCTCAATAAAGGTTGAAACCGGTCTGGGTAGTGGCCTTCTCTCATAATGTAGAACAGTAATACACCTCCTAAGAGCTAAGTTCACATTATGGGTAAATATCAAGAATAGTGATCGGATCTTGCTCCACCTTTGCTATGAGTTGCCTCAGCTTGCACTACCTATAGGGTCAGCTGCTGTACTATCCAGGTATTTGCTTATGCTTGGAATCGCCGAACTTTATATAGTTTCTATATTCGGCATGAAACTCTTTGAATTTCTTATTCGGCTACGAAACAATATGGGATGTAATATCCCTTAACTTAAATAAAGATATTTGTGCTTAAAGTGTAGCTCCAGGCAGGGGACGCATAAGTGATAATGGGACGGATCATCAACTGGCAGAGAAGCTATTTGATTTTGGTATCTAATTTACTATTCCTATTAATAAGAGGGTATAGCTGTGCGATGACTTTTGATGCCTTTTCACATGAGGCTTTTGTATGGGGGTTGAATGTTAGATTTCTGTCCAGCAGTACACCGAGATATTCGGCTTCTGCTTTCCAGGGAATTTTGATATTAAATAGGAAGATGTCTTCTTTAGGAGATATTGATTTTTTAGAAAAATGTGAGCTCTGGTCATGGCTGGGTAAAGGCAGAATAGGACTTATTTTTATAAATATTATATTTGACGATTTTAGCTTTTGTATTTATTGTACAGAAGCGTCAAGACATCTGAAATTATTTAGTTTTTGTTTCTGAAATATGATTTCCCTTGGAAATATTGCATAGAATTGGAAATATTTTAATCTTCCATTACTTTTCGTATGTCTTCTACAATTCTCACATTGTGCCAACTCCATGCATAAAACAGAAGCTGCTTTTCTGTTGTGGGAATTCTTATAATGATTTTCTTTGTTATTGTAGAAGACAGGCTCTTTGAGTACAGGGTGATTATAATTAAAGTTCACATTTCGAAAGGCTGTAACAGCGGAACGATATAATATTTATCATGATGATGTATACGTCAATGGAATTTTATTTTGCATACAAACCAACGTTAGTTCTAAAAGTTGCCACTAAGGCGATACATGGCGCTGCAATACCGCAGTGGACAATTCAAAACGTCACAAAACGTAGGATGTCACAAAACCACATACTGAGCGTTGTGTGATTACACAACAACATGTTCGAGATGCTATCCTCTGTTATCGGCAACGTGCTGAAATCGCAAACTCGCATGCTCAACAACACAACTACCGTTTCACTCGAAATATTGCGGATAATTGGTGGTCTTGAGGTCCACCAAATTGGCTATGTGTCCAAGATAGACAAAGTCTTTGAGATGTCCCACAGCCAAAAGTCGCAGAGGTTCAGAAACAGGAGGATGAGCTGGACATGTACGAAAATCACAGCTGTGATTTTGCCCTCGGTAAAATGTGTCTGAAGCAACCGCTTCACAAGGGTGGCGATGTAAGGAGGGGACACCATCCTCAAGAAAGAAAATATCAAAAGCAATCTTATGTAATATTGCAAGCTTTTTCTCTAGTGGTTGCCCAGATGGCTTTCTGTAATCAGAATTTTCCATCAATGCGAGAGTAACTTAAGGCTTGTGTTTTACATTCTTTTTTTCTGTTCGCCTATTACTCTTTCTACACTTAATTCTATTCATATTTTTGCGAATATCATTACATTCTTCTCCCCTTTCAAACCTCGTAGTACTCAGATGACTTGAGCTTTATGATCTTGGATGCACATTGCATAAGCATCGATCTTCTAGTCATTCTCAAGGTGGGATGAGTGAAATTAGTAATTGTTAATGATAACAGAACACAGTCCTGCCATATTTTGAAGAAGAAAGACGATGTCTTACTCTCCTTAACGCTTCAAAATGTCCCAGTCACCAACGAAGATCAGTTTCATCTCTTGGGCCGCCTTTTACCTGGATGCTGCTCTGCTGAACTGGCTGCCACTATTCCTTCACTTACCTCTGACCATAAATGAACATTGGTAGCTGCTTGTCAACATTCATATACGGAGATCCAAAATAACGGACTCAACTGACCCAATTCCGTTATCCCATATACCTCCATCCTTTTGAATAGCTTTGTCTATACTTTTGTTTCCAATGAATGCAACCCCCGAACTCTTTAAGAAGCAGATTTCTTTCCGTTCAGTCATTCCCCCCCACCCTTCCCCACACACGATGGGTTTTGATATCTGTAGCATGAAGTAAAATATTATTATATTATTGACATATTCTAATATTTTGTTAATTCAAACTCTTTTATTTTTTCAAATTTTAATTTCAAAGCCTGTTTAACTCTGTGAAACTTACGTTTGGATCATCTGTGCTAGGCCACCCAAAAATAGACCAAATCTAATTGCTGAATGGAGGAAAAAAACCTGCTTGAAAAAACAAGTAGGTTGTCTCATAAAATTCAGGTTTCTCGTCCTGTAAACTCAAGAAAATCGACCGTAGAACCTCACAATTTCCAGACAGTAACATATTCTGTTAGGTACCTACCTAGAGATGGCAGCACATATTTGTCAGTCTCTTCATCGGTTGCCTCTTATAATTAGTGATAGTCTTATCACAGCTATTATCTTTGATGGTGTCGACAACTTCTCACTCTGTCTCTAAGCTAGGTAAGTTTCTACGCATCACCTATAAGGGGAAAAAGGCAATTTTTATTAACTGAATTTTTTAATTTTTTTTTATTTTATTCATTCATCAAGCTCGATATGTATAAATCACTTGAAAATTCCAACCGCTATGTAAGTAGAAAATTTTCTTATTAAGATTACTTACGTTTAGTCATTTTCACGCATCTCACCGTCGATTAATCAAGATCTTTTCATTTTTCAATCAACAAACTTTCCTTAAAAGGAACGGCTTAAAAGGGCGAAGCAAGAATTTTTCATCTTCCCCGTTATCTGTAAAGGACAGTGTAGAGATAAGGTGTTGAGCTACTAATACTTTGAAGACTTATCCTTATAGTAGAATGGGAGTTCATGTCTTTCATCATCGGCCTTTGGAGTATAAAGCTTGCTGAGGGTCAGCAGGTAGTAATAGGGGAAGTTAAAGAAAGGTAGAGTAGGATAGTAGGAGATAAAAAGAGGCCTCAGTCAACCTGTTTAGCTGTATAACCCAGAGGTTGTACTCCTTACACCTGTTTTAAAAAAAAAACTTAAAATTTACACTTCACTTTATACGAAAAAGATAACTTTAGGTTACATTAATCCAGGTATCTGGAGACGTCATCTCGTAACCCCTAAAAAAAGAAAAACGTTTGTTAAAATTTGGAACTTAGATTCTTCTTAAACTATGCCTTACAACTGAAAAAGAAAAAAAAGAGAAAAAAAACTGCGATAGCGGGATCCGTATTGAGGTGGACTTTATCAACCAGAGAACCGAGAGTTGGGGGAAGAACCCAGCCCGAGTGATGCAGCCCACAAGGAGCTGCACCGCCTCGACGTAAGCCTTCGCAGCCCGGGTTCTCAGGTCTACCCCCTCCTTAGTGAGCTAGAGAAACCAATAAGTTGTACAATATAATTAAGTATTTAGTTGGTCCTGAAAGGAGGACAAGTTTTTAGTTGGCCCTTAACTCTTTTTTTGTTGTATTTTTCTGTAAGATTTGAGAAGCTACTGTTTTTTCCCGGCCATTTATTATTTGGTGAAGAGCTTTATACAGACTCCTTTCCGTTTCTTCGTTTAATTCAGGGATTCCTTTTAGCTGTGCTGGGCTTAGTTCACTTAATCTTTCTATATAGAGGTCTCCCCATTCTAAGCTTATGGTCTCAGGACCTGTGAGGAGTATAGGTGCTCCTATTTTGTCTATTGCCCTTTGGAGGATTACCTCAGAGTCTTCTGGGATTAAACGCATTAGAACCCTTTGGGCGTCCACGGCGGGGATGGATTCTTCCTCCGGTTCCTCGGCTGAGGTAATATTGCCTTTTCTTGATTTTTCAGTCTCTTCTCGGTTTTCTATTCTGATCACCCTTTCTTCCTCTTCCTCAGAGTCAGATACTTCTTCTGGGCATGTGTTATCTGGTTTTGTTCTCTTCGTTTCTCCTTCTTCAGGGCTGATTGGTCTTTTTTCTGTGTTGTTGCTGGCTTCCATTTCTTCTACTTCTGTGGTCTCTTCCATCTCGATGCGAGTTTTCCTTGCGTTACGTTTCTTTTTTTTCTTTATTTTCTATTCTGAGTTTTTCGTGGTGGCGGCTTGATTTCCTGTTGTTACTGTCACGATAGCTGTGGGTTGAATGACTGGAGAGTCTTCCAGCTCCGTTGTTTTAGGCTCCTCTGCTGTTTTGCCTATAACTAGAATGTTGTCCTTTTTTTCGGGTTCAGGTTTATTTACTGGAGTGGCTGCTGGGGTTAGCGATATAGCACCTCCTATTCGTTCTGCTTGTGTCCTGTTGGGACAAACGTCTACCTTGTGGGTTGTATTTCCACATTTCAAGCAAGGTGCCTCACATGCCCTGACTTAGGGCATGTCCTGCCGCCATGCAGTTCCTGCATTTGTTCTTCGGGCAGTCTGCACCTAGATGTTCGAGTGATCCGCACCGAAAACATTGTTTTCTTACACCAGGGTAGTTGACTACTACCCTGGCAGAGCCTAGAAATACAAAGTTGGGGACCTCAGCCTTCATCTCCATAAGGAAGGTCACCTCGCCAGTCTTCCAGTCGGGGTAGTCGGCATCGTTGGTGATTTTGACGTCCCGTACGTCTCCCCATTTTGAGAAAACCTTTTTGATTATCTCACTCCCTTCCTCGAGATATTCTACAGGGAACCTTTCTATTCGTAGTGTCTTCAGTAGACTTCCTACTACGAAGGGATAGATCATTTTCCCTTCACATTCTACACCTGCCATTTACTTATTCCTGGTTTCTATATCTTTCACAACTACCTGGTATCTACCTGCTCCATAAGGGGTAAAACCAAATATCTTTTGTGCCCCTACTATGTCGGCGAGAGCTCTCGCTAAAGTCCTCTTCGGTATGTTGACGCCTGCCTCTATACCGAGGGTCTTCACTCGCGGCAGAAATGAAGTCATTTGGAAGAGAGAAAAATATCTCACTATGAATTAAGTCCCGGAAAAATGGATAGACCTTTAAACCAGGGCCAGGCGTTCCCCGTTTGCAGAAATTTCCTGCTACACTACATAGAGGCAGAAGACTACAGCAAGCACAAGGCAAAAAGAGAGGAAAAATAACTAAAAAAAAATTCTCACCAAGGCTGGAAGTTTCTGGCAGCAGGACTGCAACATGCAGCTTTCTTCTAGATTCGTTGGATCGGACACTCCTCACAAACTGGAACTCATACTGGAACTGGAATTCATCAGTGAGTAGCTAGACCTAATCTCAGGTCGAGATTAGGTCTAGCTACTCACTGATGAATCTTATAGTCATCATAAGGACTGGCTTACCATTGACCATTGACGTTACTGACAGGATGGGTGAAGCACAAGTGCTTTTCATATTCCCCTTTATCTGTAATGAGAGTTATTTGGGAATGGGAGATTTGTGAGCAATTAAGCTCGCCCTCTGAGGGCAGTAGTGTTAGCTATGATCAGTTGAGAGAAGAATAGCCTTCGGTCTTTTGTGTTTGTAGTAATCAGTCTCATTGTAATTGACAGCTTGCACGATTAGTGGGTTTGAATGTGAACTTGACTTCACGAAGAATTTTTCTGCAAGATCACGAAGAAGAGAGGAGATGTATGGAGTGCCGGTTTCTCGGTGAATTTGTGAATTTCTGATGAACCACGGTGCATCCAGGATCATCCTAAGGCATTTGTTTTGGATTCTCTGTAATTTTGAAATGTTTGATCTTGAAGTGTGACTCCATGCTGGTGAGGCGTAGGTAATGACTGGACGTATTACCATCTGGTAAAGAAGCAATTTATTATGTAGGTTCAATTTGCTCTTGCGGTTGATCAATGGGTAGAGCTGAGCTATGACTTTGGAAGTTTTGGAACAAATGAGATTGATGTGTTTGTTGAAAAGGAGTTTCTTATCCATCAATACCCCAAGATATTTGGTCTCTGAATGCCATGGGATCTTTTGACCAGAGAGCAGGATGTCTTCTTTGTTGCAGATCTTTCTTCTTGAAAACATCATGGCTGAGCTTTTGAGGGGGTTTACTTGAATTCTCCAGTTGGTGAACCAGTTTGCTAGCTCGTTGATACTTCCTTGGAGTCTAGTGATTGCTAGGTGAGGGCTGAGCGATCTGGCTAGAATAGCAGTGTCGTCGGCATAAAGAGCCGTAGTAGTTTTTGGGTTGAGAGGAACATCTGCCATGTAAGTTGTGAAAAGTATTGGGGCCAGAAGAGAACCTTGAGGTACTCCCGCCAGGATTTTGCGCCTTGAAGAAACAATTCCGTTGAGTTTTACTTGCATGTATCTTTCATTGATATATGAATATATGAGTTTCACTAGTTTAATTGGGATATTGTTCTCAATTAGTTTGAAGATAAGGCCTTGATGCCAGACCTTATCAAAGGCCTTGGCAACATCCAAAAATACAGCAGCAGTATGAAGGTGCCAGTTAAAGCCATGAGTGATATGTTCTGTTAGTCGGTGAATTTGTTGCACCGTGTTGTGAGCTTTGCGAAACCCAAATTGTTCATTTGGGATTATTTTCTGTTGGTCCACTGCTGATTGTAGTCTTGATAGGATGACCTTTTCTGTTACTTTGCCAAGACAGGAAAGAAGACTGATGGGCCTGTAGCTTTGGGGAAGTTGTGGGTTATTACCAGGTTTTTTCAGAGGTATAATGTCCGCGACTTTCCAATCAGAGGGAAAGTATTGAAATCTTAAGATGGAATTGGTAATATTAACTAGATGAATTATGGCTTTCCGTGGGAGTAGCTTTATTATTCTATTGGTAATGCCGTCAGGGCCAGGGGCCTTTTTATTCTTCAGATGAGAAATGATATTTATTATTTCTGTTGGAGATGTGGGGGTGATGGTTTCTGAATCATCCTTAAGCTGACTTAGTGCATTTCTAACTTTACGATGGACTTTGTAAATAAGATTGATATTTAAGTTTGCATGAGATGGGCTGCATTGATTTTCCAGATTGTCAATTAGGGCTTCTGCTTTTTCTTCATCTGTGTGTGCAACTCCAAGATTGGTCTTTAAAGGGGGAAGTGGTTGTCTTTTGGTACGAAGAGATTTTACAAACTTCCACATGGAGTTATCTTCTGGGTTGATTTCTTTCAGTTTGGTTTCCCATTTGGAGTTTCTGTGGACCTGGAGGGCTTCTCGAACCTGTCTGTTCAAAGTGTTTAAGGTTGCTTTGTCCTGCGGGGCTCTGGTGTTGTGATATCGCTTTCTGGCCTTGTTTGTGGCTCTAATCAGGTCCATTATCTCTTCTGGGATCTTAGAAGCGTGGAAGACAGTGGTTTGAGTGACTGATGCTATTGCTGTGTTGATTTGCCTAGTTAAGTTGTTTACAGCTTGATCTATTTCTTCTTTTTTACGAATGACAGGGGGAGGACCGATGTGGATTGGAAGAACCTTAGAAAGCTTGTCCCATGGTATGAAAGAATGATGGGGAGAGAGTTGGTCTTGAAGTCCTAACCTGAGTAGGATGGGATTATGATCTGAGTTAAGCTCTTCTAATGTCTCCAGCTGGTATTGATATTTGATGTTTCTGAGGATAACTATGTCTAATACATCAGAACTTCCTGATGGGCTGTAGTGGGTGGGCTCAGTGGGTCCAGCTACTATTGATGAGTTGAGTAATGTGTAGTTGTATAAGGTACGGCCTTTGGTGTTGATTGACGAACTGAACCAACCTGTATGTTTAGAGTTAAGGTCTCCAGCTATGATTATGGAATCTGTGGAGCCGAGGATGGAGTCTAAGTCTGCTGTCAATAGTGGAGTACTGGGAGGATTGTACGCTGCATAGATTTTGAGTTTGCCAGCGTTATTTGTGTGCACCTCCACACCCGTCACCTCAAGGTTTAGAGTTTGGGGGTTGGTCAGCGAGTTGTGGCTTAAATAATTTTTGATAAAGATAGCTGTTCCACCTCCACTAGAGTTAAGTCTGTCTGTCCTGTATAAAATATAACCTCTTAGTTTTGGATTGTTTGATGGTCTGAGGTGGGATTCACTGAAGGACTGGCTTAGCGTCTTCAAAGTATTATTATAGTTTCATGATACATATCCTTAAAAGGTGTATTACTATAATTTATTTAGGAATGAAAATTCTTTTTGTAACCTAAAATTCTTTCCAAATTCTTATTAAAAATTTAATATTACATATTATTCTATAATAAATATTTTCAATCCAAAAATTATTTGTATATCCCAATTTTAGCTGAACGTATACTTTCTTTAAGGTGAACAGTCATCATCATCAAATTCCTGCCATGTACCCTCAAGGGGTGTGCAGGAAATGATAGTACTACAAGAAAAATTGAAATCATTACTAACTTCCTATCTACAATTTTCCTCCAAATCACTCTGTTACTTGTCAAGACTCCAATATTATCATTATCAGATCTTATATTTCTATCGTCTAAGGCACTTTGTACCGTATCAATCCACCTATATCTTGGTCTTCCTCTGGGTCGTTTTCCTGCCAACCTTGCAGAGAAACCAACTTTTGCTAATCTTTCCTTGCCCATTCTGTTTAAGTGACCATTCCACCTGAGTTTAATTCTGTTTAAGTGACGTTCCTGGATGCTGACGATGTTAAGTTCTTTCCTAATATCCCTGTTTTTAATATGATACAGTGAACAGTCAAGTATATTTATATCATCTAAACCAATGTTTCTCAACGTGTCGCGTACGCTCCAGGGGGGGGGGGATTTGAATATTTTTTTGGGAAATTAGAAAATGATGTTCCATTCGTCACCTCATCACTGATATACTCAAAACACTCACCATTGTCGGCAGGGGAAACCATCAAAATCTTTGAGGCGTTGAGGTGGGGCATGAACCAAAAACGTTGGGAAATACTGATCTAACCCAACGTGATACTTTGCTTTGTACAAAGATAGTCAAGCTTTGATTTTCCAAATAACTAAGTTCTCTGGAAGAATTATAAAATATTATTATAGTTATTGCGTAGCACTTCCAAACGTCATCTACTGCCCGATAATAGTGTTCTCTCTGAATTTGCATGTATTCTCCTGTCTTATTTGTCTGTATGCAAGATGAGAACTCTGTAGATATTCTCCCTGTCGGTAAAATACTTGTAAGATGGCAATAAGATAAAGCTAATGATTCTCAGTTTCCTGTTATTCTTCAAAAAGCTTGTTTTTTTTTTTTTTCATCTCTCAAATGAACGGTAAACAACTTCATATTGAAAATTCATTTCTTTTTTTTTATGATTTTTACTAAATTATTAATATTTTTAATGATTTATACTAAATTTTATACTGCATATAAATACGCAATTGGTAGAAATGTATATAAGAAATTGAAGAATAGAGAAAGAAAAAACATTAAAAACTTCAAACGAAAGAGAAAGACATTAAAGTGGTGGCCTCTTGAAAACTTACATTCGCGTTAAAAAAAAAAAAAAGTGGGAAATGCTGAGCACAACATTTTTTTTATTTTTATTTCTTTCATTAGGAACTATACATCTTAAATGGTGATTCATTCTGATCGCGTGCCACGAAAGATATTTTAAAATATAAACTATTAGTCCAGCTGAAATCTGACTCTCAGGCAGAAGTGATTTGAAGAACGTCGACGGTAGTCAATATTGAAACGCAAGATGGGCTATTTATAGATTTGTATTGCAGCTCACAGAAATAATCTTCTTTTCAACTGCAAATACTCGCATATATTTGAAATTGAAATCCTACATTGAGAATGGGTAAATCGAATGTTTCGAAATTTCCAGGATATGAAACCTGGCATATTAGTTTTCTCTCTTAGACGATCAAGAGTATACAGTACTCAGCATAGACGTATGCTTCTCATTAGTCAGTAATATATATATATGTATTACTCTTATATCCTATATATATATATATATATATATAGGATATAAGAGTATATGTATATATATATATATATATATATTTTTTTTTTTTTAGTTCAAGTTTCTCATCATTGGCTTTCTGAGCTACATTGAACAGAGAGAGAGAGAGAGAGAAAGGAAGATACAAGAATAATAATGCTATAGGAGAGAAAGAGGCCTCAGTTAACCAGTTTTGGCTGTTGATCCACCAGGTACTTCTAAAACGGTCGTTTGACTTTTCACTCATTAAAGGAAAAGTCTCTCAAAAAATAAACTAAAAAATTATCTTAAAAATTAAATAAAATTAGTTTTATCTTACTCTTAATAAAACTAAGATTAAACATACCATAAAAACACACGTATACGTAGCATAAAAACCTGTAAAAAACCTAATTGAACAAATTGGGGATATTGGGGATAATTTGGCTTAAAAGGGGCGAATTGGATGACTGTTGCTTTACCGTTGAAAGAGATAATTTGGCTTAAAAGGGGCGAGATCTAACCCAGCAGATACCGTCCCCCAAAAGGGCTCAGGACCACTTGATGTTGGCCTTCGCATCCGGGGGTTTGTTCAGCCTCCCCCCCTCCCCCGGTCTACACTGGTATGTAATGAAATTAGACTAAAATGACAAAACTACTGAGTTTAATAGGTCATGAAACAATGGTGCTACAAATATATGCACACTGATTTTCCTCCTGTGCAATCTGATATCTGGTTAGTGGCCTACACCATCTCCTTAGGAACCGTTCTTCGCCCAAGAGGAATCTTTCCTGCTCCAGGAATCGAAGGAGA